>NW_026000020.1:5607126-5631854 GCF_001458135.2 Marmota marmota marmota
TTTTTTTTTTTTTTTTTTTTGGTAGTACCAGGACCGGAATCCAGAAATGCTCTATCACTACATCCCCAACCTTTTTTATTTTGAGACAGCGTCTGCCTAAATTGCTCAGGCTGGCGTTAGATTTTGAATCCTCCTACCTGAGCCTCCAGAGTAGCTAGGATTATAGGCATGCACCACTGTGTCTGGCCTATTATTTATTCTAGTATCTTTGCTTGTTGCTTTCATTCTCTCTCTCTTTTCCTCCTAATACTCTTATTACATTTGCTAGTGTGCTTCACTGAATACTACACATCTCTAAGACTGTTCATTTTCTTCTTTCTTTCCCCTGTTATTTGGATTGCATAATCTCTACTATTCTATCTCAAATTCACTGATTCTTTCTTTAGCAATTAACACTACTATTGTGTCCCTCTAGTGAATTCTTATTTCAGTTATTGTAACTTTTTGATTCTATAATTTCCATTTTTTTCAATCAATTCTTTTATTGATACTCCTTATTTGGTGAGATGATGTCCTCATCCTTTACTTCTTTAAGGATGATTCCCTTTAGTTCTTTTTTTTAAAATAACTTTATTTTATTTATTTATATGTGATGCTGAGGATAGAACCCAGGGCCTTGCACGTGTGAGACGAGCGCTCTACCGCTGAGCCATAACCCCAGCCCCTCCCTTTAGTTCTTTGAATATATTTTAGATTACTTTTGAATCCTTTAAGACTAACATTTCAGTCCTCTATTAGGTCCTTCTGTTACCTGTTAGTCTTCCTGTCTTACTTTCGTCTTTCTTTGCACATCTTCTAATTTCATGTTGAAAATGGCAATGCAGAAACTCTGGACACTGATCCCCTCTCCTCCAGGAGAGGAGATTTGCTTTTGTTTATTTTTTCAGAGACCTGGCTGGGCTAGTTTGGTGAAACCTATCCCCTGACCTCCACCATGTAGCATGCAACCTCTGAAGCTGCTCCTTGTAGGGCACATCCTTGAGCATATACAACAAATAATCTCTCTGGGTGACAATGGTTATATCTGGGTTCTTCTTGACAGTACTCTCCCTGATCACTCTGTTAGGCTGTCTGCCTCTGACATGACATTACCACACCCAGCTCTTAGGCCCAACTAATTGCTGACTGATTGCTCTGTGCTCTATCTTAGACAAGACTGGGAACATAAATTGCTCTACAATCTAATTAAATACAGGTCTTTTGCAGGGATAGCTTTTGATGTCATTGTATGAAGTTTGTTCTGACTCCAGAATGTCTCTTCTTAGTTGCCTCTTTCCCTGCTTGTATCTTGCTTTGTCTATTGCTTTCATGGAGCTACCAGCATCTTAATTCCTTGCCACCAAAATCAACTAACCAATCAATCCATCCTTCTATATATACTTAATGCATACATACATACATACATACATTTATTTTTTCTTTTAGACCACCCTTAGGCTTAAACTTCCCTGCTCTCTCTTATAAACTGATACCCTTGAGGAGAGCTCCAGAGTTTT
Organism: Marmota marmota marmota; assembly: GCF_001458135.2. NCBI lineage: Eukaryota > Metazoa > Chordata > Mammalia > Rodentia > Sciuridae > Marmota > Marmota marmota. The sequence continues at coordinate 5,608,623 of NW_026000020.1, forward strand.
CTATTTTTACAGCCTACCTCTTTTACCTGGTCAAAATCTGAACTGCTTCTTTGGAGGTGGGAGCAGAGTAGCCTGCTTCTCTCACAGTAACATTTCTAATTCATAAGCCGGGTGTTGCATGGGGATGGCAGCCTTAGGTTTCTTGGCTGGCAAGACTGGGGTGACAGATGGCATTTGGGGCCTCTGCCCTGTGAGGAGTGGCAGAACACCCTGGTGGAACTCAGCCTTTGTGGCCTGGAGTTCTGGAAGTGGGATGAGAAATGCTGACAGACTGCCACTCTGAGGTGATAACTTTGTCCTTGATAAAAGCGTGGGGGGAAAGCCCTGCCTGCACAACCACACTCCATCATGCTGAGCTGGGCAACAGGCTGGGGTGGGAGGAAAGGAGTGGGTCATGGCTCAGCTGCCACAAACTCCAGAGATTTAGTAGATGTCACAATCAGATATTTCTCCAATTACTATATGCCTTCAGGACACTTTCCAGAGACTTTAATTGGATGTTTTCTTAAAATAATTTTCCCTAGTTACTATTGTTTCATTGAGGAACAGATTCACAGAGCTCCTAACACAACAATCCCAGAAGCAGATTCCAATAAAATTTATTCCTAATTTCTTTATTCTTGATTGACAAATATATGAAAAACTCCTTTCAGCCTAATATTCCATGTTAAGGAAGCTGGTATTAACCAGCACAATATGAACTATATATGCTGTGAAGAAACTTCCCCCCTGTAAGAATTAAACCAAGTCTTTAAAAAGATATTATTTTTGTTTAAAAAAAAAAAAGTTACCTAGACATAAATTCTACTCAGCAAGTAATCTGTAAAATGTAAGGAAAATCTGCCATCATGAGAGGTGTGGGATCACAGATCATCACGCAGCTGGGTAAACGAGTCCTACACACATCCTCATAATAAATCCCAACAGGGAGCCCCTCTAAACACAGTGGGCTCACCTGAAAAGGCCAACAAGGTTCTAATCAATATTCAAAGAAAATGTGGTGCTTATCTCTCCCAATTAGCAAGAGGCTCAGGTGTGCAGGCCTGGGCGAAACGGAGTTACCAGCATGCTCTTGAAGGTCACTGAGTGTTGCCCAACCTCCAAGGACAGCAGATGGTATTCTCAGAATCCAGTTGAGAAGGGAATTAGGAATGTGAAGACGCCAGTCAAACACCTCCACCTGATGGGCAGCTGGTAGGGTGGGTGGCTGGGGTCCCTCAGGTTGAAACTCTGGGATAAAGCCACTGACTCATACTATCAGGGGAGGGATCATAGATACTGGCTCCAATGCCAACTCTGACCTGCAGGTGGAAGAACTGGACTAGATCCTGGACACCCTCCAGCTCCAGACCTCTCACCTATAAAATGAGAATCTCCAATAACTTATGAAGTCCAAAGTCAGTATTCAGCAATCTACTGCTACATTTTTTCAGGCAAGAAGACCCAGATGGGCTCTATGTTCCATATGGGTCTCTGTAGATATGAAACTAATGCCAGAAGGTCCAGGGGTTGTGCTCCTCATGCAGGCCCTGTGGCACCCATTCCAGAGCTAGCGCCTGCCTGTTTCTCCCCTGGGACCTGACTGTGTCCACTTTCATGACCACAACAAACCAGTGAAACCTACAGGGCCCCTGAGACCCCTCCAGATTCCTGTCCTCACATGCCTATGAGATCTCCTTGGCCAGCTGAAGGCAGAACAGATTCTGAGTAAAATGGGAATGAATGACAAAGGGCCAGATGTACAGTCCTCCAAGGGACAGCCTATCAAAGGGCCACTCCTTCAGACAACAGAGATGTCACAGTAGGGAAACCTCTGGCAGCTGCTTTGGCCAATGAGATATAATTAGATGGCAATTTTTATAGCAAACCAGGAGAAATATTCTGAAATGGCTTATATTCCTCTCTGACTGTAAGGACTATTCTGAAAATGAAACTCCTAGTTAGAAATAGAGTATAGATCCAATCCTGCCCTATGATAGCTGTGGAGAGGGTCACTTGCCCGAGGCTCCACTGTTGGCTCATTTGCCACATGGGGAAGATGAACATGGCTCAGGAGTAACTGTATACAAAGGGGCCTTTTCTTGAGATGTAAGAGGTTGCTTGAGTCCATGTCAAATGTGCTTGGCTTGCTCTTGCTTTTCAGTGTTCACATTTACTTGTTAAGATAGTCTCACTCCACTTGCCATTAGCTTATAGCTTTTAATATTCTTGTCGATTGAAATGCGCGGTCTCCTTCTTGCTGGGGGCCTGGAAACCAAATCTTCCAGACAAGTGTGTGCCTATGCTTTAGAGAGAGCAGCCATCAGGTGAGGGTTGGGCCTGAGGGCACCAGGTTTGCTTTCTGCCCTGGGCCCTCCTTGCTCTGGGTCCGGCTTAGTCATTACTGTGCCACTAGCTCAGGGAGCCGTGCACTTTCAGGGGAGGCAGCTACTGAAAATAGAAACCTTCCTCTAAACCCAGAAAAACCTGCCATCTGACTAGTTACTACCCATAATATGAAAACCCTCTGGAAAGTTCATCCCCATCCACTTTTGGAAAAACAATTTGTTTTTGATTAACTGGATCTTGGTTACAATTAGATACAGACAGAACTTACTGTTCCTACTATGGTCTGTATGACCCGGTTTGGGTTTATTTAACTTTTTTCCCCTCCATCAATATAAAGAGAAATGACCTGAAATATAAAATAAAATGAAATATAAAATAGGATGAAATATAAAATAAAATGACTTCATTTTATTCCCCCCCACACACACCATTTTTTTTTATTATTATTAAGAAGCTTATTTTAAAAAGCTTATTTTCTTTGGAATGTATTTTGTTTTCAAAGCAAAAAGTTCAAATATTGTAAACTCTTAATTCAGGATGCCAGGTTTAAGCCCCCAGTGTTACCTGGCCTCCCTCAGGCACCACCTCTCCCGCTGCTGTGGCCACTGACTGCAGACTTGTGCAAAACTCTGTTTCACATTCTGACCTGCCCACTTGGAGGCCCTGGGGGTCACAGATGGGTGGAGAGCCCATGACAAGGAGCCATGTTTAAACAGAACAGGAGAGGGAGGAAGGCATCCCCAAAGGGACAAGATGAGGTCAGGACTGAAGCCAACTATGGACACTTCCAAGGCACCTCACATACTGACCAAGTATAGTCCAGCTCCTCACCAGAACCCCAAGCTCCTCTCCACCTCCACACAGGAGCAGGGCTTAGGGTGAAGACACCGTCCTCTCACACACCGTTTTACCTTCACACTGGACGGGAATCCCTGCTCCAGAGCCAAGTGCTGTTTCTGAAACCAGCTTCTCCTTTTAGAGATTCTGGTATGATAAACAGAAAGTCAGAAAAAGGAAACTAGCAGGAAAACCAGTCCCTCGTCAGGAGAGTCTCTGACGCTTCCTGAGAGCATCATGCTGCTCCTGTGTCCGAGCTGCTCTACCTCCAGTCTTCTCCGTCTCAGCAAGATGGCACCGATGCTCTCCAGGGGGATGTGCCAAGAACATGGAGTCTTCCCTTCCTCTATCAGCCCCTCCCTCCCCTCTCTGACCTATTGACATGTCCTGGGGACACACCCAGAACTGGACCACTTCTCCCCAAGGCCTCCGCCACCACATCTCCCGAGGTTACAGTTCTGGATAAGCTCCATCACCCTGGGCCTTCCCAGGCTGTCCACTGCAGCCCAGGAGCATGTGGATCCTGTAAAGATGTTATTCCATATGGAAGGAAAGGAAAGGCAGTCGGAAGTTTGTGGCTGCACAGGGGAGGATGTATAAACCCCTCATGAAATACTATGTCAAGCAAGGACAAAACCTCAGAGAAAATAAAGATGGCCCCACTCCACCTCCCTCCGGGAAATGATTACACCTCCATAACTTTACAGTAGAAAACACATTTTGTGCTATGCCACAAGCAAGCATCAGGTTGACTTTCCCCTCAAAGTGAGATTGTCAGGGGAGACTGGTAGCTCAGCGTTCCAGCACAGACTCCCCAAGGTGAAAGACCCTGAGCTCCTGGTACCAATGGCGTCAACAGTTGTTGTATAAATGACAGCTCTCACTTGGTGCTTCAGCGACTCAGGGCCCTACAGAGGTCACTCAGCTTGGTGTGGCCATCTCTCCTTTCCAACTGGGGACCGGCTCAGGCCAGGCCCATACTTGGTGTGTGCCTCCCTTGCCAGTGCTGTCCACTAAAGCCTTCCGGTGGGCAATGCCTAAGTCCTTCTCCTGTGGCCTAATCCCACATTTCAATTTCCACCTCCCTGACTCCGAGCTCCCCGTGAAACTCAAGACCACATTCCCTTCAGAACTTGCTTCTGAATTTCCCTTCAGGGTGCCACCTTTCATGGGAGCTCAGATATGTCTGACACTTTCCAACCACCAACAAAAGTTCTCCCCCTCTTTGAGACTTCTCGGCTCTCATTACCCTCATTTTGCTACTCCCACAAGTAGCCAGAGACCAGAGCAGCAGAGTCCTATTGCAGCCTCCTGCTGAAGCCACACACACAGGAAGGTGCACAGAAAGGCAAGGGTCCCAAGTCTTTAGGTGGGATGCGAGGCTTCCCCTCAGTCAAAATACTCCCCACCCCACCCTACCCTATCCCATCTTCCATCTCTCAGTACTTCCTTGAACTTCAGTTTAAAGCAGGCTCTCCAAAGAGCTCCCACTTGTTTCCAGTAGACAGAACACCCTCAGGCATTGATCCTCAGGTTAGCATTTAATCAAGAGCAATTAAAGGACTCCAGAGCAGGACTTCATTCAAGACCACCAGTTGGCTGTGTCTCCACCTGGAGCTGGTGGAAGGGGGCATGGCAGCACCACTACAGGGATAATTCCAGGTATGGAACTCAGAACAAGATGCACACTGCGCTTGCAACTATAAGAATGCCCACAGACCAAGGAGCAGGTATAAAACAGACCAGCAAACAGAGATTTTCAGTTATTTCTCACCATTGCTATAACTTAAGTATTTTGCTTTTTTGTTTTTAAAGTACATTTTTTTTTAGTTGTAGATTTATTTAGTTGTACCTTTATTTATTTATTTTTATGTGGTGCTGAGGATCGAACCCAGTGCCTCACATGTGCCAGGCAAGCGCTCTACCACTGAGCCACAACCCCAGCCCCAGGTACTTTGCGATTGTTACTCAGTTGCTTACATAAAAATCGGAATTACAGTACTGTTAGCCACGTAATGCCCAAATCTTGGTTTCTAAGATTATTCTCCAATAAAAGGGATAAGGATTCTTAGAAGAAATGGCTAAGTCTAGCCTTGGACAGGAAATGTTTGCGATGAGCCTGGAGTCTCTTACAGTATCAAAAAGGAAGAGCTGAAAAACCCACAAAATAACCCACAATGAGGCGGGAATGACAAAGGCACACAGGCATGAAAGAGCTCCTAATGGTCAACGCTAGAAAAATGTGAGCAATGAAATAAATAACAGTACTAGGTGACAACTCAAAATCATGGGTCACGGTGATACAAATGACAATAGATCAATAAGAATAGAGACAAATCTCCTGATTAAGGAGCATTCCAAATAATTGACAGAGGTTGAGTATAATCCCCACCCTTCTATGTGGGTTGTGGATGATAACTTCCTTCCAAAGAATTCAGAATGCAAAGTAGGGGCTGCGACTTCACAGTTCATATACATAACATTACTGCTGGCCTTAATATTGTCATGGTCATCAAAAACAAGGATATTTTGAGAAACAGTCATAACCAAGACTTGACTAGTAAATGTAATATGGTGGCCTGGATTGGATCCTGGGACTGGAAAAGCACATTAGGCAATAAACTGCTAAAAAAAATAAATAAATAAATAACAAAAAAAAATAAAACACTAACGTAAATCTAAATAAAATATGCACTCTAATTAATAATGCAACAATTTTGGTTATGACTAGTGTACAAAGAAGTAGTACTTGACTAGTGTTAAGAAGTTAAAAATTGAGAAAAATGGGCTTAAGGGGATGGAGAAATTGTACTACCTATACAACTTTTCTATAAATTCAAAACGATTCTAAAATTAAGTTTATTTTTAAATAATCCTCACTCTGAATCAACTAGCTTTTCCTTTTTTTCAGCAAGAATGGTAACCCATACTTTATTTCCCATAGTACTTAGCTATCTCTTCCCTTCCTAGGTGCCAATCAAGGCATGTGTGTGGTGTGAGTTGGTGTTTACTTTCAGACTCACCCATGCCCAGTTCCTGCCACTGGTTGAGGTCTCAAGTACAAAACTGCAGGTCAACACTCCAAGTCAAAGCAGGCAAATTCCCCAAACCCATGTCCCAGGAGGAGGCCATTAGCAGTAGAGCAATCAGACATCTAAACAGCAGCCATGGGTGTTTGCAGAACCCTTTGCTTGCCTTATGCAACCAGGCTTCCAGGAATGTTCTATTCCTAGACTCCTTCTGATGTAACTTATCCACAGAAATCCAGCATCACACTAAGAAGCTCTTTGATATGTACTTTTTTCCCCAACCCAGACTGCACGCTCTCTGGGAAACTCTGAGGAACTGCTGTCCCACCTGAACCAGAACCTAGTGGCTGTACCTTTTTAAAGCTATCCAGATGCATCAATGCTTGAGAGGAAAGGGATACAGATTTAGCAAACCCAATATGAAAATCTGATATTCTAATGCTCCAAAACCCAAAACTTTTTGAGCATCATATCAACACTCAACTGGTAAATACTCTGTCAATATTTCAAATCTGCAAAACTCCTAAGACTCTTCTAGTGCCAAGCATTTCAAATAAGGGATAAACAACATGGACACAGGATGATGGAAAAGCACTGAAAGTCGAAAGGTCTCCTCTTTTAGAAGATCATCAAGAAAAAGAAAGCAAGGGGACAAAAGAAAAGGAGAAAGAAGGAGGGAGAACAGGGAGCACCAGCCTGGACAAGAAGCAAGATTCTTCTTTCCAGGCACCAGAGAATCCACAGTGGTTTCACAAGGTATCACTGGGACATGTCTGGCCAAGTTTTAAGAGGAACTGCAATGTCTGTGCATTTTCATAAAACTTGGCCTGAGTTATGAATGACACTCCAGGAAAGAACTTCAGTCAGTCAACATGATCATAGGAGTCCACAGGTTAACCATTCAAAAGGATGATGAAGAGTTACCAGAGTCTCATTTAAGACATCAAAATACTTTCACATTTCAAAATACTGAAGTCAACATAATAAAATTACCTGGAGCTGGGTTCCCATCATCAGAAACTTATAGTAGTTGTCCCTAAGTGAGAGCTGGCCCTAAGTGTCAGAGGTACAAGTAGAGACACCCGGATTCAAACTCTGGGCCTTCACTGACCATGTAATCCACCAAGGACAGTAAGCATAGAAAATTTTTAAAGAAACATTGTTACCATAATTCCTTTACTGAAAGTCTATGAAATAAAGGGAGAGAGGAGCCCCACCCACAATCACACCTTAATTAAAACCAATTCTTTTACTTGCATATTTTACATGTATAAGATCAGTGGCTATAAGAGATTTTAGTAACCTGCCTTTTCATCTGAATCTTAGATTGTAAAGACACTTCTTATTGCAACCAGGCAGCATGATTATCACATTGTTAAATTTTAATCTAAAATATGTCTTACAAAGATGGTAATATTCTTTCAGCTTTTCAGCAGCCAGAGGCCAGCAAGGCAACAAGGACCCTGCATGATTAGGATGGTCTCCACTGGCATGAAAACTAGACCTCTTAGTGGGATGAGATCACACTTTTTAATAACCCAACCATCCCGCAAAACAGATGTGCAACAGCTAGAGTTCACTGGACCATTACAAAAGCCAGGGAAGAATACATGTCAGGTTTGCAACAAGAAACTAACACAAAGAAAAGCCTGGATTAGAAGACTAAGGTCACCGCCCTTGGCAGAATCTCAAACAAGGATGCTCACTGCATTACTGATACCATGAAGGATGTTACACCATAAATTGCAAGAGTTAACAGCAGCCTAAGGCCTGTCAGGGAAATAGTAAATTATGGCTCAGTCATATGGTGAAATACTTTGTAGATAGCTGAAATGGAAATCATTGAGTTTATAACAACTTGACAAATGAAGAACTAAGATCCTAAGATCTAATATAAATACACAGAAGCACACACATACAAAATGGGAGAGATCAGAAGAAAATACTACAATGTTAACACTAATGGTGACATATCATGCCTTTCTTTCTCTTCTACTGGACTATGTTTCACTAAACTTTTGTAGAAAGTATTCAGGACTTTAATAACCGGGAAAACATACCTGCACTTGGTTACGTGGCTCCTCCACAAGCTATCCTGTGGTGTTCCCACTTTCTCCTAGGCTATTTCCTCTAAGCTCTCCCTTCAGGGGTCACCTCAAAATACCACCCCACTGCAAACTTGTGGTGCATATCAATACAATCCCCCTAGCCACACGAAAACTGCCACACCCTTGGCTTTTGGCCCTTTAAAAACAGGGACTGGGGCTTGTCCATTCCTGACCACAGGCCAAGGGAAATGAAGCACCAGAGGGCCTAACACACAGGGAGAAGAGAGCGCCAAGAGCAAGCCACCCAGGAGAAGAGGGGGCTGGGAATTCAGAAGACGAGGACCCAGGGGCAACCCGAGAAGAGGGTCAGTTTCAGGAATGAACATGGGAGAGGAACTGAAGCTAGATCCACCCCCAGGGGAGTCATCAGAAGGTGACATGACCTCAAAGGCAGGTGGCCAGGTCTTTCTGGAGAAAGAAATAACCAAAATAACCTAGAATTACAAGGCAGTTACAGGAGTGGAGAAGACAGGGCAATTCTAGTTAGGAGGAAGAACATGCACAGATGGACACCACTCTTATTTAGAGGCCTCTGGCTCTCCTGGAACAACCAGCTATTTCAGTTAATGGCAGCAGGCAGGGGGCATCTGCAAGGGGACAAAGGCTTCTTTATATGAAAACAGAGGCTCAGGCTGCAGGGTGAGAGGGCAGAGCAGACTTCACAAGACAACAGGAATGTGGCTGGTCTGCTGGGCACAGCCAACTTTTTTCTCCATGGACGGCCACAGATCACCTTCCTGTCCAATCATGGGAGCAGAGAGCCCTCAGAAAGGTGGACAGGAGCCCACTGAGCTACTACCTTTAGGGCAGGCTCCTGGGCAACATAACAAGGTGGATAGCCATAGGGATGCTAGGTGCAGACAGAACCTTCCGAAGGAAGCCAACCCTGAGGCAGAGGTGGACACAGTCCTGCCATCCTTGCCACTGGTGGTGGGGACAGGCCACCCCAGCATCCCACAAATGCCACGACACAGTGTGCGAGGGAAGCTGATCTGTCAGGACAGCAGCTCCACCCTTCACTTGACCATCCCTATACTGCCTAGGGCAGCTCTGAGGCCACAAGCCCAGTTTGGAGAAATAGCTGTTTCTGACCACAAGTATCATAAGACTGAAACTGAGAATTAAGAAGCAATGCTGGCTTCCTGTCCCCAGCATAAAGTGTGTGAAGAATGGCTTACAAAATATGAAGAATCAAACAGACAGAAATAATAACCAGCAAATTCAGGGTAATGGTAACTTCAGAGAGAGGAAGGGAGGCACGAGTGGTTCCAGCCATGCTGAGAATGAGCTGTCCTGTGCTGTGGGGCATTTCTGCATTCTCCCCATCACCGTCACATGGAGTCTGTCTGATGAACACTGTTGTTATTAAGAGGTACGACAAAGGTCACCCAAAGACCATTTTACTGATATATTTTCAATTACTTTTTTAAGTTTTCAAGAAGCAATGTAACTATAGTACAAAAATTTTAAGGGACAGCTCAGAAACCATGTGTACCTCTGAAAAGGTAGCAGTTTGGATCATGTCCAGGTTTTGTTCAGAAGGCTTGTCCCTGGGTGTCCCACACTTACCCACATCAGCACTAACTCACTGACATCCTATGTGATGAGCCCCTAGGGAGATACTGTCCTTCAGGCAGGTGTGACAAGTGGAGGGACCACCACCCAGCTGTCCATAGGTGATTTCTACCTTCTAGGAGAGGTGGTTTCACCTGTCCACTGGTGCCCACCTTTACGATGGCTGCTTTCATTTTTAAATCCCCGCCAGCTTGACTTCCCCGTAAGGAAGACCAGGAATAATCAGCCTGACATCTGTCAAGGCTCTCCTTGGGACTGGCATCAGTAAGGTGAACCCTTATGAACCACACCTAGCCAAAACAATCACAAGTAGCAATTGACTCTGTTGTCCCTCTGGGGTGTGATTTTATCAATGGCTCCAAAGTCTTAGCCCCAAAACGTGATAGTGTGAAATCACAGGAATGAAGGTAGAGAGGGCAGGGACCAGGGCACAGGGATTGTTTTAGAGCAAGGGGGCCCAACAGGGTCCCACACATCACCTTCTATACCACTTTCTTTAACACTGTTTAAACTTTTCAAGTACAAACTGTTGAGCTATTGTGCCAGGACAAGAAAGCAAACAGCCCAACTCTAATATGGCAAACTTGTAATAAAGGGAAAGGGGGAAAGCACTAAAGGAAATCCATCCCCAGAGGATGTGAAGCCCAGTCAGAGGCACAGGGGTAGGTGGAGAAAACACAGAAGATCAGCTGCCCAACACTCAGTCAGCTGGGCCTCACACTCACCAGCTGCGGCGGTCTCCCTCATCTTCCGGGCTGCTTAGAGTTCTCTCCTGGCACCAGCCTGCTTGCTTACACTGGATCACAATATAACAAATATATTCCCTCCCCATAAATCTACTACTGAGGCTCCATGCAATAAGATCCTTTATATGGAGAAATGCATCACTGAATCTTCATGCCTAAGACACTTCAGATGGGTAGAACCCAAGCCAACCTGAGGCCACACACAATTCCCTAAAGAAACCAGCACAGTTGAGAGGCCCCGGAATTATCCAGGAGCCACTGGTTACCAGAATAAAAACCATGAACACAGAGAGATCCAACTCCAAGAGTAGTACATTTCACATAGGCCAAGTGACCAAGCTGGCAGTGGTAGAGCAAACGCAAGGAGGCTTTGGGGATTAAAGGCCCAGGCTTCTTTCCCTTCAGAACATTCTCAGTGGAAGACAGTTTCACCCCACCTGGGTCACACTAGGTCCACAGTGTTCTTCCCACCCTCGTGTTCACTTCTTGGCCTCTCTACAGGGTGAGGGCTCACCCTAAGGGACCCTGTGACGGATGTACCAGATGCAGAAAGGTCTCATCAGTCTTCTGGTTACATTGTTTTGGTAGAACACCACCTTCAAAGAGTGCTGGAGTGGAACCGTAACTAGCAGGTGAACGTGCAGCAGCCTGGGGAACCTAAGACCAAACCCAGGCACTTCTTCAGTCTCTGGGCCTTGGTTTCTTCATCTGCACACTGGTAGAGAATTGCTGCCTGGTGGCAGGCACAGCTCCCCACAACAGTGGCAGCCTCACCAGTGCTGAGGACAAGACACTGGTGGCACCATGACTCCTTCCTGGGGTTGGAAGGTCTGAGGCATGCAGTAGTTCACACTCACCTGACATTCTCTACAGGCCAGTACTGGGGGACTCTGGCTGGGAGACAGACATTCAGATCCAGGAGCAGAGCTGGCACCACGGCAGGCTGGCTGAACATTCGGTGCCCTGGAGGGCCAGGGCTGGAGATGGGGTACTCTCTGCCTGGTGAGGACTGCTGGCCAGGAATAAGGGACAAAGGGTACAAATGCACAGGAGATGAATGGCTGCCTCAGTCACTGTGTCTTTGTGCACAAGGGCCCACCAATGCCTGGGATCATGCAAGAGTGTAGAGACCCCAAGGATAGCAAACTCCGTTCCAGGTCTCCAGCACAGACAGTGCCAGGAAACCAGTCAGCACTGACATTCCTAACAGGGAAAAATGACCATGGCAGTCCTTCCTACAGTGAAAAGCCTTACGCCACTCATGAGAGCATGACAGAGCACTGGATAAATATCTGGTCACACCACCTCTTGGGGCATGCTTTCTTCCTCTGTAAAACCAAAATGAATAAAATTACCTCATCAGGTAGCCAGTGATTAATAAACTCATCCTTCACAAAGTCTTGCAGCAGGGAAGGCCCAGCACCCATTAAGTGAATCAACCTCCCAGGTGACTCCCACCTGCCCAAGTAGTCAGAGGAGGGCGGCCTTCCAGAGGCTCCAACTGAGTGCCCTGCCGAAATGCAGAAGGCTCTAAGTCTCAGTAGGGCAACACCCTGTAGCCAGCAGGGAGGGCAGCATACTGGGGGCACTGCACTGCTGGAAGAAAGCCACCTCAGGCAGCACTCCCTGGAGACAGCTTCCTGCCCCTGCTGAGCTATCTGGGGATAGTTTCTAAGTCTGAAGAAGACAGCATCCCAGGAGAGGCTTTCTAGGAAGTCCCACTGGGGGCAGTTTTAGATACTAGTACAGCCCAAGGGAGAGCTGACCCTTGAACTCTGGCAGAGAGGCAGAGTACAGGTCAGGCACAAGGGGCTCCAGAGATCATCACATGGGAACCAGCTCAATCCAAGTCAGCTTGCCAGGAACCAAGAAGATGGCTAGGCTCAGACTTCCTCATAAGTGACTGCCCTCTCCAGGGAATAAAACAAATCTGTTGTTATCCTTACACCTCAAATGCCATTTGCAACTGTTATTCATTTCAGTGAAGTTGACACTTGTCAGATGTTTTATGTATCAAAGAACATCAACTGGGACCCCCTCCTCATAACACTGTCCACACAGTTTCCTGCCATTCAGCCACCCTTTCTGTGTCACAAACACTGTGGGCCACATGCTGTGAGTGAAGTCTGGGCCTCCTGTCAACCTCGAAAAATCCAAGAACACAGTCCACACTGCTGACTCACGCAAAGGAGAGTCAAAACTCTGGTTCCTGTGGCTGGGAAAAGTCGGTTCAAAGCAGTGATAACCATGTCCAGATGCCACCAACCAGTCCATAAACTTAACTGTGAGGCCTCCATATCTAGAACTGGTATGTGATTTTCATGGCAAAAGCCAGCTCCTGGCTTTTATGACACCTTGATCAACTGGTTTGAAGTGAAGTAGCCTTGAGTTAACTCCTGAAGCACACACAGGAGATTCCCTGCCTGAAGCAAGCAGATTCCACCCATTAGGCCTGCTGCTTGCCGGATGGGGACACAAGCCCCTCCCTGTGCTCCTAGACTCAACTGACACTAAATACAGCAGCCCAGTCTTTGAAAAGTAATAAAAATAACGTAATATCTTCAGTGGGTTGTGACTCAGGAATAAACACTCTAGGGTGCCAGGAAGTGTGGTCACCAGACTTGCCTAGGAGCCTGGGGGAAGTGCCCAGTCTCGTATAGCCTCATAGGAAGCCAGAGGACTCATTTAAGTCTCTAGATTATACGTACCTTTTGGACCTCAAACATCAAATTCTGACTAAAAAAGACTTCTTTTGCCCAGTTGAAAAGTTAGGCCAGTCAACTGATTTCTATAATCCAATCTTTTTACTAAAATATTTCCACTTATACCCCTTCACCAGTGACACCTGGAAGATGGAGAACTCCCTGGGGTTCAGTCCCAAAATCTGTGTTGAAGGAGTCCTCTGAGACACTCATGTAAGCCACTAATGTGGGTGAAGCCATCATAGCCTGCTTCTTAGAAGATGCCTGAAGCTTTACACAATTATTTCAAATTAAGTCCTAATAGTGTATATAAATCTGGACTCCCTCTTTTCCATCATCAGAAAATAGCACTTAAACAGAAAGTCATAGGTGTGGGCCACTTTCATGTTCCGTGATGACAAAACTGCAGAGTAAGCAAGGACAGATGGGGACAGCTGCACCCTCCTCAGTAGTCCCAAACTTCTACCCTCACCCCTTTCACCCCTACCTTTACACATCTTACCCTCCAGGCGCCCTCTTCTCAGCCACACTGGTAAGCATCAAAAGGGTCTAGAGATCACCACTGCTTGCTGCAAAGAAAGTAGGGGAGTCACAGGCACCTCTATTGACCCGGATGTGGAAGTGGTCTGCTCCTCCCACCTGGACACGAACTGCAGCACAGCTCTGGTGGAAAACCATCTGCCAGGCTGTATGGCTGCCTCAGTACCACGTGCCCTAGACATCCTCAAGCTCCTGGACAAATGACCTGGTCCTCAGATCAACAAGCAAGCTATTAAGGAACTTCGTCAAAGCCCCCTGGACATGGAGTAGTCCTCCTCCTCTCTCCCCAGCCACCTCTCTCCTCATGAGGAGGCCTCTGCCAAGCGCAACATGTGCCAGGGTTGCCTGTGGCTGTCCTGATGGCAGGGAGGATATCATGACTTAAGTACTATGTGGCTAAGACAGAGAAAGGAAACACCTGCAAATTAAGAAGTGCGCGAATTTTAGCTTTAAACACATCCCTCTCAGACAGCAGAGTCTAAAATAGTACCTCCTATTTTAGGGAGACCAAAAGCAGCTCCTAAATCAGCCACTACAGAGACCCTGAGTTTGAGACGAGGACTGCACAATAACAGAAGTTGGGGCAGCAGGGACTGAACAACACGTAACTCCACTCCCGCTCCACTTGAACGATGAGCACACTGAGGCCTGGAGAGCCAACGTGGCTGCTACAGTCCTCCTGGCTCAAATGCTGTGCTCTCCACTTCTGATCTTCTCCCACAGGAGGGTCCAGCAGTCCAGGTCAAAGAGGCCCCCACCTCTGTCCCCTTGTCCAGCTGAGGTCTACTGGGCAGAACCCACACTGCTTGGTGAAGTAGGCTCTGGATAGGCAGAGGCATGAGGGGTGTTAGGGAGAATACCTTGGCTCGTCAGGCCCTTGAACTCTAGGCTGAGCAAGGACAGTCACTAATAGAGGGATTGAGACAACCACAGTCTTGTTCTCTCACACACAGTATAGTTCCCTTAAGACACCAATGGCTCCCCTGGAGATTAAGGGCAGGAGGGAGGTGATCACCAGCGAATGGGCCAAGACCCACTGTCACTGACACTTGGTTAATCCCCCTAAAGTTAGGCCATGGTCGAGATCTCAGGGAAAGGCAATAGTAAAGCTGTCCCTCTGAACATGGGGCCCAGAGCAGTCACCTGTTACGACCCGAGACTGGCCCGTGGTCTCCCCGGTCCATGCAGAAGGATCAGGATGGGCCCACACCTGTTCAGGCACAGGGCCTAGAGTGTGCCTGAAACAGGCAGGCTAGGGAGATGGGGCCTTATGCCTCACCTACTCTCAGGGCAGGGAGTGCAGATTCTCGAGCCAGGCCACTAGATTCCAATTCTGGCTCTGCTACTTACTAGGTTTCACCCAGGCAGGGGTAGTTCCTTTAACCTGCTTCTCCTCAGTCTTCACCTCTGTAAAAGGGGCATCCAGAAGCATATACCTCATGGAGTAGTTACAAAACTAAATGATTTAATCCTATAAATGTACCTGGCACATAGAGGTGCCACAAAAAGCTTTGCTGCTACTATTACCACCACTACAGTTCAGAGCATCTGACAATCCCAGGATCCCAAGACTCTTGTATCCAGTTATAACCAGGGGCTATGGAAGCACAGGCCACACCACTGCATCAAAGACAGCTAGCAAGGGGCTACACATGTCCAGGGATTCAGAAAAATGTACATCAGGAACCAAGGCAGGGATGGAGGCCAACCAACTAAAGCACAAACTTAACCTACTATCCTCACAGGTCAGGAAGAGAATGGGCTAGAGCGCCTTTGAGAATTTCTGGAAGAAGGGAAGCAAGGCAATCTTGACCATTCCTAGGTGACAGTATTCCAGGGATAACCACTTCGGTGACCCAACTCACAAAGAGCAGAGCAAGGACAGTTCTCCAGGCCCCACCTCCTAAGACCCAGTGCTGGGCCACAGCACCACAACCTAGAGCATCCCTGGATAGGGGAAGGAAGCCCAGAGTGGGTGGGAGAATGGGAGGTGGGGCCCTTCCCCAGACAGTGTCCACCCAGCAGGAGAGTCCTGCTCTAAGGAACTCCTGAGCTCAACCCTCCTAAGGGACAGTGTTTTAGACTGACTAGAAAGCCAGTCAGGGTTAGTTCAAAAAAAATAATAATAATATACACACACACACACACACACACACACACACATACTGGTTTGTATGTCCTTGAAACACCTGACCCAAAGCTGAGAGTCAACACCTAAAAAGCAAAATTAAAATTCTAGGCACTATTGAAACTCAAAATTTTTAAAAGTGTCTACAATATGATCCTTCATTATCCTGTGCATCCATTCTAACAAAATTCATTAAGTTTTGAGATTAAAAGACCAATTTCAGGTGGTAGTTGTGACTTTTTTATCAAAGAGAAAAATGTGGGTAAAATCTCACCACAAAAATGACTTGCTACCAAAAAAAAGCCATGTGGAGTTAATTTTCCAGATTGTGCCACCAAATTTGGACTTCCTGAGGGTGGATTAAACATTTGTGGATTAGCCTTAGTAAACAAATCAGAGTGCATTTGTGGAATAATTGAAAAATAAAAAGCATTCTTGCTGCACTCCACAGTTATTTGGAATTACTGGCAAACAAGGGGGAACCAAGGACCTGTCCCTCCCCATCATGGGGGTGCTGCTTGCCCCTCCCTGGCCCCACGTGAGGGAAGCACCACTCCAGGGGGCAGTGGGCTACTGAGCTCACCTCTGCTCCACAATGTCCCAGCCACCACAGCTGAGCAACAACAGGCTCCTATGACCATTTCTTGTCTTTTTTAGCCTACTGACACTGAAGTACAAAACAACATGAAGTGTAAAAGTTCAATGTCTTGGGCTGGGGTGCAGCCCATGACAAGAACTTGCCTAGCATGTTCAAGGTCCTGGGTTCCATCTCCAGCACCACAGATTTTTTATTAAAAAAAATAATAATAAGTTTAAAGTGCTGCTAAATTTTATGAATGATTTTAACCAGAATAAATTTATTTTGTACTATATTCTGACTCCTGTGGTGTCACCCATGATGTTGCTTTATCCAAGGCTTGTGCTCTCTCTGACATCTCATCTGTCATCCTAGCTGGCCAAGAGTTGTTTAAACAGTGGAGAAAGAGCTGACTTAGGTACCTGGAAGGCAGCACACAGGGTTTTAGAGTGCTCTCTGAACTTGGAATCTGAGGAGCTAACTCCCTGACTAAAGCCTCTCAGGATGTATCACAAAGTGGTCACCCAGGATGAACATTCTGGTCCATCTACCTTTCCCAGCTCCCTAAGTACCTCACTCATGGGCTGTTTCTTACAGGATCTCACTGGTGCTTCATGACCAATTTAAACAGCATTTTCTCTGTGAAGCTTCCCTCCCTTTCAGGCAGGATAACTACCCTGTTCCCTCTCTAGAGGAACAGGAAAAAAACCTTTACTACCCTGTAAATCCTTGTCTCCCCTAGTTCCTTAGCAGAAGGGACTATGCCATCTTCACCATTAACCCTTCAGTCCTGAGCACAAAACCGAACCTCTGAAGGAGCCCCAGAATCTCCTCATTCTAGTAAATGATTACATGAGAGGAAAAAACAAATATTGTGTCCCCAGTGCCTGAGAAGGATCTGGTACATAGCAAAATTGTTTTAAAATGTTTTTTTACAATGGCATAGTGTCTCTCTCTCTCTCTCTCTCTCTCTCTCTCTCTCTCTGAAAGAACTTTAACTACAAAACAATGAAGCTAGTAGGGCACGATGACATACAACTGTCATCCTTCCAATGGCTCAGGAGGCTAAGGAGGAGGATTATAAATTCAAAGCCAGCCTCAGAAACTTAGCAAGGCCCTAAGCAACTTAGTGAGACCATGTCTCAAAATACAAAAAAAAAGGGGGGGGGGGCTGGAAATATGGGGATGTGGCTCAGTAGTTAAGTGACCCTGGGTTCAACCCCTGATTTAAAAAAAAAAAAAAAAATCCCCAAACCACTGAAGCTGATTTTTCTGCACCTCCAGTCAGTGGGCTGATGCTGACATGGAGTCGTGAAAAGGCAAGGCTGCGAGATGCTGGGGTGGAATGGTGCACAGTCCCCCAGGGCAGGGTGGCACACTAAAGGTCCAGAGCTGGGGCAGGAGCCTAGTTTGGTTCTTCTCTATTGCTAGCCAAGCAGGAGACTCTGGGCAGGCCACTTACTGGCTGTGGTCCTCCACATGATGATGCTTGCAGTGGGAAGGGCTGCATGGCACCAGGCAGGGCTCATATAACCCAGGGCTCACAGGTAAAAAGAGGGGTCTCTAAGGCTTTTCCACATTACAAAGAAGGTAACACAATGAAACAAAGAAATAAACCCCCAATCCCAACTACTTCAAAGGACATTCTTTTATGTTTGAATCATGCTTAAGAAAAAACTTAGCCAGGTACAGTGGTGCATGCCTGTAATCCTAGCTACTCAGGAGGATGAGGCAGAAGGATCACAAGTTTGAGGCCAGCCTCAGCAACTTAGAGAGACCCTGTCTCAACAAGAATTTTTAAAAGAGCCAGCCAGGGATACAGCTCAGAGGTAGAGAGACTACCTAGACTCAAACTTCAGTACTATTTAAAAAAAAAAAAAAAAAAAAAAATTCTGGTAAGCCTCACCCAGTACCCAGAAGGTTGGGGTACAGCCCTTGCCAGTGGCACTTTGGACAACAAAGCCCTCTCTAGAGGAACCTACAATGCCCTCCTCCCTCCCGCCAGCACAGATATGCACTGCTGTGGCAAGCAGAGGGGATCCCCTCTGAAGGAGAGATGGGCCCAGGTGCAAGCAGTTCTGCCCCTGGCTAACTGGATGTTCCAGGCACTCACTGGGCCTGGTTCCTGCCTGTGACGCAGGAGTAACTTAGACCCCTCATCATCATCTCCCGCTGTCCCCAGATGCTGTATGCTGATGACTCAGGGATTCAAAGGCCCACCACAGACCATCATGAGGCCTGGGCTGAGACTGTGGGAGTACAAGTCTCTGCTGTGGCCCCATGCCTCAGGAAGTCATTGTTGAGAGGACAGAGTAAGCCATGAGAAAATGCTACAGAGGGGCAAGGACATTTCTTCAGCAGATGCAGCTGTAGAGGCCTGGTTCCTTGGACATTCACTGGCTATAGGAATGGTCTCTCCACATTGGCTGGCTTCTTCATGGGTTGTGCACTCCCCAGAGAGGTGTTACTCCACTCCCAACAGGAGCCCATGGTGCTGGGAGGAACAGCAAAGAGCAACTGAGACCACACATGCTATCACCTGGGTGTGCTCACACTACTGACCCTCTGCTCTGAACACACTCAGAGGGAACTGTCAGGGACAAGGCTGGGATGAAGCCCAGATGTGCACCTTCTGTCCGCCTCCCCAACCAAGGACCCCACTGAAGACTCATGCTCACCACTTCCAAAGCCCTCCTCAGTCCCCCAGGTCTCCACCCACATGGACAGTCCTGTTTATGGCTCCAGGAGGGGCAGAAACAGGCCTGGCTGAGCGATGAGAAAATGGAAGCACATGAGAGAGCGAAAAAGGGCCTTGCTGGAGTGGACACAACCCAGTAGGCACTCTTGGTTCCTGCACAAAACAACTGACAAGGGCTAGTGGGTCTCAGGTACAAGATCTGAACAGCCAACAGGCTCCCTACAGCCTTCCAAGGAAATCCAAGACTGTTGCTTCCTAAGTCAGTCCTCACCCTGGCACTTGCCTGGCATGCTGCAGAAACAGAGCTCTGTGACCCCAAGCTCCAGGGTGCTGTCTGTGACTTCAGCCTGCTGGGGATTCCCAGGCACTGCTGAGGTCAGGGGGGCTGAGGCAAATCCACTAGTGAGGCCAACAATGTCTTGGGAGTTTTTCACTGTTTCTGAGATTTTCAATAAATAAATAAAAAGGCTTAAGGACCACAAGCTTCAGCACCGTCCATTTAGCAAACACAAACTGAGCTTCTGGGTCTGGTTTTTGAAAGCTCAGCCAAGGCTTTGGCCACTGAGAAGCAGCAGCACAGCCAGGCTCATTCCAATTTACAGCACTAAGATGGCCACACAGAAATGAGGAGATGCCATAGAAACCTCTTGTGGAACTTAAAACACACTCCCACCTGTTATATATTTTAATTCTACATTTTCTCCTGATGGCTTAGTGAGACTGCCAAGTTTAAAGGGGAAAATTTAAAAAAAAAAAACTCAAATACTTTTTAACCCCCACAGGATCATCATTCCTTTCTCTGACATGGAAGGAAGGGAAATTAGGAGATGATGTTTCTCACTGAACCCAGGGCTGGGTGTCATTCATGGTGGCTGTACACAATGGAGCCACAGACACACACATGCATACACACCAGACACGTTTACTCACACTATACACACAGGCATGCATACATACCACACACGCTAGCACACATCCACAGCTAAAACTAGTTTAGTATGAGCTCAAAGCAAAGGCTTGGTCCAAACCATTCCAGTTTCTGAAACTAATGGTTCAGCAAGGTATAACAAAAATAAAACAGTAAAATCTTCTTAAAGAAGGGTGGTGAGGTTTCTTTGGCAATGTCCCCCAGATCCTCTTGCAGCGAGCCATAAACCACACCCAATAGGAGGCAGCACCAAGGAAGGGACTACCCCAAAGCCATCATTTTTCCTTCTGATCCTGGCATCAGATTTCTTCCCTTTCCTGAGCCTTCAGTGTCTGGCCATGAAGGAGAAAACTCCCTACACCTGCTTCTGTTGGGCTATTGCCTTCCGGTGGAAGGGCAGGAAGGGCCACTGTGAGACCATACCCTCCCTCGGGCTCAGAACCAGAGACTAATAGGCCTCCCTCCTGCCATGCAGCAGGAACTGGGGGCCACTCAGGGCTCCAGTCAGAAAGGTACCAAGTGAGCTGCTCCTGTGCTCGGTCAGCCTCCATAACCAGCTCGCTCACCTGCACACCTGGACCAGAGCAGGGCAGCAAAAAGTAGGGTTCATCTCAAGAAGCAAAGAAGAGGAGGAAAGCTGGGGAGGAGGAGAAAGTCCTCATGAAAGTCACAAATCCTGTATGCTACAGCCAGCCTGATACTGACCCTGTTGATGCATTAATATCCTTACGGCCTCAGCTTCACGTGTCCCCTTTGTTTAAGAAAAATGTGAACTTAATAAGTAATGCCTTTAAGAAGGTTTTTGGGCTATAAATTCTAAGTTCTTAATAAAAAACAAATTAGCCTTTATTATCAAGAAGAGAGTGGGGTTTCCCTGCAGTGGTCCCCTTAGCTGTCCCCCATCATGCCTAGACACTTGGCTGGCAACACACCCAGGGTGACAGCGGAACGCTACCTGGGCCACTCACAGGATGTCTGCTGCAAGCACTGCCACTTCTCTGTTAAGGGGCCTCTGGAAACAGCTGCGTGGGCACCAAGCCCCATGCAGGGCCTATCCTGTACCAACACCACAGTTCTAATGCATCCCAAAGAGAACACCCAGACCGCCAGAGCCAAAACTGCTGGGAGAGGTAAGGAGCAAGGGACTTGCTATTTTCAATAGAGTGGATCTTACCCACAAGGTGACGTTTGAGCAAAGGCCTAAAGAAGCTCTGAGAGCAGGTCAGCCGCATGGGCCTCTGGGGGAAGAGATGCCAGGCAGAAGGACCAGCCAGAGCAAACAGCCTGAGGCCAGTTGGGGGGGCTGGGAGAAATGCTCCTTAAGGTCAGGGTAGGGTTGGGACAAAAAGGGTCAGGAGTTTGAGGAGAAATTAGGAAATCATAGCTGAGGTCAGAGTACAAGGGCCAAAGCCTGCCCACAGCCACACCCATTTGTTTACAGTAAGACAATGCCACCACAGCAGAGCTTCTGAGAGCTGTGACAGACTGTGTGGATGGCCCACAGAGCCTGGAAGATAAACTACTTGGCCTTTCAGCTTGAAACAGGACAGTGGAGAAATATACTCATGTGCCAAGTTCTCCCCGTGGCTCACAGGAGCTCAGGGGTCATGAATTCAGACTGGTCAACATGGTTGTACGTTCTCCTCTGGCCATGTGCCACTGCACTGACAGGTGGCTACGACCAGACTTGTGGCTTTCCTAAGCAAGACCACGAAGGGAGAGGTGCCAGCCTTTTCCTGTCTGCCATAACTGGGCCATGCTGCCATAGGGCCTTCTTTGGTGCCCAGCCCAATGTCTGTGCTTCACCTTCATGGCCTCTGGGAGATGGCAGGGACAGAGGCTCAGCATTTAGTGACTGGATCAGCACAGCTATGAGGTTGGCCAAGACCAGGAGCCTGAGCTCTGAACTTCTAGGCCCACTACTCTCCACCCCAGCTGCGCAGAATCACTTAATGAGAGAGGTAACAAAGGCCAATGCTGACCTCAACCCCAGATTACACTAATGAGCCTTTGCAGGGTGCTGATCATGCTTCCATGTTTTTGAAAGTCCCAAGTGGCTGTGATGAGCAGCCAGGGTGAAGACACCTGCAACCCTGCTGGTGTTCCTGCTCTTACCCCCAACCCCAACAATCCCCTTTCCAGCTACTCACCTCTGCCCTGCCAGCTCTGGCTGTCTCTGTTTTGTTCAAAACCATCCCAACCAAGACTTTGGGAGATATCACTTGGGGTCTCTCTTTGGCATGAGCTCTTCATAATTCTCAGCTGGATTCTGGTCCTGCTATGGACCCTGAGGGCTGAGATTGCTAGCCTTCATCCAAAGAGGGTGTTGTTTCCTCTTCACAAACTCAAGTCTCACTGTGTTCAAGATCAACAGAACTATCAAAAAAGAAATGCCACAGGTCTTAGGACCAGAAATGCCACTCTCCAGCCACATGCTATACAGCATTTAGTCAGTTTTGCATTTTATTACCCTTCCTTCCTTTATTAAAAACACCCCCCACCCAACCCATGGCACCTTTAAATTTTCTGTTTTCCTTACTGAGACATCAAAATGGGGTGTCTAAAAATCTCACTTTCTTATTATAAAACCTCATTTCACAATCGTCCCATTAAGACTTAAAGTTACTATGTGTGAAACTAGTCATGGTTCTTGCTACATTAGAAAGTAAGCTAAGCACCATAATTGATAAATCTTTTTAGAACTTAGTTCTTAAATTCCACAAAGGTGAGGTTGAACTTTTATGTATTTCAACCAACAGGCTTCATTTTGAAAGTCATTAATAAGTTATCTGGGACCTGGGGAACATTTCTTTCCATGTAAAATTATCACTAAGATGGTACTTAAGTATCTATGCTAATAAGCTAATGTCTATTCAACTCATTGGTCCTTTTCTGACTTAAAATAAGAAAAATGCGTCAGACATAGCAGCACACATCTATAATCCCAGCTATTCGGGAAGCTGAGGCAGGAGGATAGCAAGTTTAAGGCCAGCCTGGGCAATTTAGTGAGATTTTATCTCAAAATAAAATTTAAGG
>NW_026000020.1:5632517-5649823 GCF_001458135.2 Marmota marmota marmota
GGGGATGGGCACTGGGAATGTAGTTCAGGGGTAGAGCACTTGTCTAGCACATGTGAGGCCCTGGGTTCAATCCCCAGTCTGCAAAGAATAAAATAAGAAAAATGTTATTATAACACAAGAAAATATTTCTGTGTGTTTGAATGTGTATATACAGACAAGAAAATCAAGTGTGAACATGTATGGGGTGTACATGCAAAACTCTGCTACTAAAGGAAAAGAAACTTCAAGTTAAGAACACAGAAGTCAATTCATGGAGATTCAGAAGAGACTTCTGAGTGGAGAACTCTGATGCTGGTGGATCTCCACTGACCTGCTATCCTACACAGTAGGTGTCACTGACATTGCTCACAGGTTTTTGTCTTAACTGGTAACCTGGGCAGAGGGAAGGGGTTTAGCAGCTGGAAAGCCAATGGACAGTGTGGGGAGCAGAAAATAGATAAGAGGATAGAGGGGCATGGTTGTCATATGCACAAACTACCAAAAGGAAAGAATGCCGCTCCCTCCCCTTCTCTAAGAAACTCTCAGTTCAGAAGCCTGGGTGTGGTTCCTCAGGACTGACAGAAAACACACACATGTGAAACAAGTATTTAGAAAGAGAGAGATGGAAATAAAACTGTGGGTTTCCATCAAAAACAGACAGACATTGTCACCATGGGTCCTGTCTTCTCACTCCTCTGAGTTTGATGGCTGGTGTATCCTGGGACAAATCCTATTTCCAAAACCATAAATGAAGGCTTTGTGGACAAGGCCTATGTATTGAGTGTGCTCTGCTAGTAACCACCTGGGTGACTTCTGTGAACCTATAGTCAGTCTCTCATTTGTAAAACTGAATGACACACATTTGTCATTCAGGATAGCTGGAGGATTAAATGAAGTAGTGCTCTCTGAGACACAGCAACCAGCACTCAGTGAGGTTTCAAATGCTGGTGACCCGTTATAATCTAAAACAGGGAAAGTCTATCACCTCTTCTGAGATAACCTCAAGGGTTAGCCTCAAACACACAGAGAAGGTTCCTTCCTAAGCTTCTGTGGGAAAGTGTGGGAGATGGCGCACAGCCAGATGGGCAGGGATTGGCCTGCACACACAGCCAGGGAATCAGAGGGAGAACAAAGGAAATTCAAAACCTGAAGCCCTCCACTGCAGAGACATCAGGGCTGAACCAGGGCAGATACCCCCAACAAAAGCAGGGACTTAGCACAGAGACAAGCAAGGAAGAATGTTCTGCTCTCTAGGCAAGGAGATAAGGAGACATGTCAGCTCCTTAGGGGACCTGAAACCCAGCAACTGAGGGACTTCGGCAGCCTGGGGCCAGTGACTGTGGCACTGAAAGAGAAGGATGAGCTGAAGATACAGAACAGATTTTAGAACATGAACTACTATAAATTTTCATTAGGTCATTCATAACGTATAAATGCAAATAAATATTTATATATATACATATATATATTCATATATATATATATATATATATATACATATATATATATATATACCTATTTTAAGACTCCTCCTCCTTCTATTACTTCTTTCCATTCAAATTGTGTAATGATATTTTTAAATCTTTGTCCTCTACTCCCATCCCCCAAAGCAGGAACTGCAAGTTCTGTCGGCTCTCTCCCTCTGCCTACTAGAGGGCCTGGCCCAGAGCAAGGTCCAATAAATAAGTCAACCATGTGCTCCCCCTCCCAAAATCGTCTCTCCTGAAAGTCACCTGGCCTTGCCCATATGACTTCTTCTCAGTGCTTTGCCAAGCCACCATGCTGGGCCATTTCACCTGTGTGATCCTATCTAATTTCCAACATGGCCTATAGGTTGTTCTACAGTCAATATACAAATGAGGAGGAGGAGGCTGCCCAAGGCCACTCAGCCATAGTGAAACTACAATTCACTCATTCAACTAGCAAGATACAGGCATAGCACCTGAGCATGACACTCTCATTTTTTTTTTCAAATCAATAAAACAATAAAGGAAATAGAGGTTTATCTGTTCATCATGGGAGTTCTCAGCAACATCATCATGGCCCCTAGCCATGAACAGAGCGAGAAAAGAGCTGTAGCCACCACTCAGCCTTCCCAGCCTCAGAGTTCACATTATGCACAGGATAGGCATAGATAGAGAACAGTCTTCATAAGGCTGCTATGAGATGTGACAGGTAAATAATGTCCCTTAAAAAATGTCCACATTCTAATCCCTAGAAGCTGTAAATGTTACCTTTTATGGCAAACTATCCAGATGCTTGAACCCAAGAACTTGAGGTGGGAAGATTATCTTAGATTATCCCGGTAGGCCCTACGTGGAAAAGAGGCTGAGGGAGATTTCAGAGAAGAGACAGCAAGGTCATATGACAAGAGCAGAGAAAGCAGACTCACAGAAAAAAGATGCTACACAGGTGACTTTGAAGATGGAGGCAGGAGACCACTAGCTAAGGAATACTGGCAGCCACCAGAAGCCAGAAGAGGCTAGGGATGGATTTTCCCCTAAAGCTACCAGGGAGCATGGCTTTGCCAATACCTTGATTCAGCTTACGGAATCGCATTCTGAACGTCTGGCCTCCAGAATGGTTAGAGAATTAATTTTTGTCATTTTAAGTCTCCAAGTTTGTTGTAGCAGCCACAGGAAGCTAACCCAGAAGATGAAATGGGAAGAGGACATGAAGCAATTAGCACACTACCTGGCACATGGTAGGAACTCAAGAAATCCCTATTAGTGAAAGACAGGTCCTGCCATCCTGTCTGGACAACCAGCCCATCTCCCAAAGCTGTGTGGAAACTTATTCTGTATGACCAGTTCTGTGCCCCACTCACAAAAGCACCTTCATGTCTCACTTTATTCTGTCCCAAAAAGGAGTTTCCAAGGCTGCCCACTGACTCTTCACTCATCCCATATAAATGTGATTTTGCCACGGGCATTTGTGTTAAAACAATAAGTACAACTAATTCAAGCATTTCATAGGATGGCCAGTGCTGAGATCTCACAGAGTAGACCTTCCCGACCTCAGGCATAAAGGGCTATGATCAGGACCACCTTACCTGAAGAAACAGCCCAAGCCCTTCTTTCAGCCACAGGCCCTGCAGCTGTCAAAGGAGAAGCTAGTGTCCAGCTCCTGCCCTGCCAGGACCCACACCAGAGAAGGGCAGGTTGGTGAACAGAAGAAGGGCTGGGGTGGCTTGTGTCTGGCCCTCTAAACTGCTTCTCAGCATCTTTTCATGCAAAGAGCTACCCCTGTGCTCTAAGCCCCCTTCTTTAGCCCTTGTCCTGTGCAACCTGCTCTCCATTTTCCTTCTTGAGGGGTGAGTCCAAGTGTCGAAACCCACTACATGCAATAATTCCACTTCCTCCCTGTTCTCGGCCTCCCCCATGCAGACTGCAGCCTCAGCTTCCTCTGGGTTGCTTTGAGGATGAGGCCCTGTGATCCTGATAGCCCTTCTGCCCTTCCCTCTGTCCTCTTCAGTTTCAAAGTCATGGCTGTGCTGTCCCAAGAGCCCTGCCACCCTGACTCCAACCCTCCTCTCCATCCTGCACACAATACAATAACGACTGTCCCTCTAACCAAGCCATAACAGCCCACAGCCACAAAAAGTCCAGGGTGGAGTCCCAAAACCTCAAGAGTATTTCAGAGAAATATGAACAAAAAGAAGTAGCCTGTTCCCTTCCTGGGCGCCGCCATCTGCAGGTCCTCTGAGCTGTCTTCTTTGCACCTTTTCTTCTCTGCCCTTTTGCCAGGGCTGGGTTCACTCGATAGAGACCTCGCTCCAAAAGCGGGCTGAGACTATCAGTGCAGGAAGATGGCCATGGGCGTGCACAGAATGAGCCATGGCCAGGAGCAAGAGCCACCTCAGTGTTCCTCAGCCACAGGCATTGCACACAGCAGACCCAGTGGCCTAAAGTCTAAATTCTGCCAGATTTTCACTCCCCCTCAGAGGCTCAGGCCTCCAATCTGTCCTAAATCCCACATGGGGACTTATAGGCATTCTCACAGGTACATGCCTGTGACCTCTCTGTGGGTAGTTATCATCCCTGTTTTCTGGCTCTCCCCAGAGCCAGCTTAGTAATTGAGGCTTCCCTTGTGTCAAAAAAACACCTGCTAGGGGAGTGAATGAGAATGGGCAGGTTTACCCCAAGGAGCTCCTTCACCTCCCAGTCCTGCAGGTGGGACCTCACAGGAGTCCTCTGCCTCCATGACACTGTCTTGTGACATACTTTGACACACTCCACCTGTGATAAACTACTATGCCACCTCAGAGATTGAGAAGCTAAAGACAACCATCCCATGTGATTCTATATGACATGTATTTACAATGCCCTTGTCAAGGTTACTCCCTTCCCCCTCAGAGTACATTAGCCAGAGCAGCTGATAAGCTAGGAGGGCAGAGCCAGAGCCAGTCTCTGCCAGACACCATCACAGCTGGAAGGCTGTGTTCCTGGTCCTGGCTGTCAGAGAGATCCCTCCACAACTATACACACACTCAGACGGCCTGTCCCAAAACCAGGGTCAAAGATGGCCTTGCCAAGCCTCATTCAGATTGCTAGGTGTTAGTTTAAAAGGTCTGTGTGCAAATAGAATGTAAGGCCATATCTGTAAGATGCGTACCTTACAGATAATAATATCTAACCATTAACTGCCCTCAACCATCCAAACAAAATGATAGCAGCCATTTCATAATTGAAATAAATGGGGAGTAGTTTTCCAAGGTCACAAAAGCCCATGCTCTCCTCCTAGCCAGAGCCCAGGCCCTAGAGCAAGCAGGGGCAGGTGATCAGTCACAGCTTTCTTTGAAGAGCTAATAAACATACTGATGCCAGATTGGGAATATAATTGAGTAGCAGAGTGCTTGCCTCACATGCACAAGGCCCTGAGTTCAATCCCCAGCAACACACACACACACACACACACACACACAAAACAAAACAAAACTATTAAACATACTGATGGCAGGCACAGGCTAGAAAGAACCTAACAATATCCAGAGAGCACTGGTTGAGGCATCTATAGCACAGCCTGGCATAGGATGGCATGCAGCTAGACACAAAACTCCTCGTGTTCCAATGATACACAGTCAAGGGAGAAGGTGAGGTGTGTGCAGCGGGCAGCATGACACCCCAGTGAGTATAGTTAATTCATGCATACACGTTTGCTGCCATATACAGAATAGCCTGGCAAGTACCTGGCACTGGTGTCTCCAGGGAAAGGATATAGGGGGCGGGGGGTTGGGTGGGAGATAAGATTTTACCATATATCCCGCTATACCTTATAATGTTTAAGCCAAAAAAAATATTTGCTTATAAAAATAAAATAGATGGGCTGGGGTTGT
Source organism: Marmota marmota marmota (assembly GCF_001458135.2). Classification (NCBI taxonomy): domain Eukaryota; kingdom Metazoa; phylum Chordata; class Mammalia; order Rodentia; family Sciuridae; genus Marmota; species Marmota marmota. The sequence goes on from NW_026000020.1 coordinate 5,637,832, forward strand.
GGCTCAGTGGTAGAGCTCTTGCCTAGCACTTGGGAAGCACTGGGTTTGATCCTCAGCACTACATAAAAATAAATAAAATAAAGGTATTGTGTCCATCTACAACTAAAAAATAAAAAACAACAAAATAAAATAGAAAGTTATACAATGTGTCAAATCAAATAAATAAGGCAGGTTTCAAGAACTCTTACCAAGTGACATTAGTGCAAAGTCACTAATAAGAAGGTAGGGATGTCAAGGCCATTTTCTGGGGGCAATACCATGTCCACAGTTGAGATCATCAGAGTCACACCGGTTGCTGGCAGTAACTGCCCTGTCACTGAGCATCCCTTGCTCTCTGTCCTTCCATTCTCCCTTCTCCAACAAGATTCCTTCCACTGTTTTCCACCCCCTGCTACATCACCTCGAGATGACACAGTGAAGTCCATGCTCCAAGTCACACAGTCCTGGGATCTTAGAGATGGAGGGTGGTTTCACGGACTCACAAGGCAATCCCTGCCCCCTTGATCCCTGTGATAAACTACTATGCCACCTCAGAGATTGAGAAGCATCCCTCAAGCAAGAAACAATAGCTTCACTGTTTTATGTCTGCACTGTGCCCACAGCAGAGACCCCAAAGGTCACAGAAACAGTGAAGTCTCAGAGAGGACGAAGTCCCTGGAGCTGCCCTCAGCTATCAGCTGTTCACTGCAGGGAGAGCCCCAGAGGCAGCCGCAGGAACCTGGAAGGCCAAGGGTTCTTCCTCATAATTGGCACAGCAGTTCCCAGGCAGCTCAGCAACAGTACAGACCATCCTCCCCAGTGCTGGGTTTCCTTTCTAGCACGTCACAGACACGGGTTCACCTCTGACACTGTGGACACCAGGGCACTCTGCCTTTTGGTATACGCTGTATCAATCCTATATCAAGACCCATGCCTGCAGGAATGGACCCTGAGCAGAGATTAGGAATCCAAATCTTGGCCCATAAACCCCCAAAACTGATGTTAGCACAATCCAAGAATCTCTTCAAACCATGAAATGGCCCTGGTCATTTAAAATAAAAGAAATAAGCAAAAGAGAATCAAAACGTTTAAAAAGCCTGAAGACCCTCCAGTGTGCTGAGAATGAAGTCCCAAACCTTACTGAGGGTCTGAGGAGCCTTGAGCCACTGGGTGACATGGCCCTGCCTCTTTGGAGCCTCTCCCCTGAGGTGTCACCCAGCGGACCTCCCCACCTCTCTTGGAACCCCAGCTTGAGCGACCTCATCCTTCCCAAGGCCTCGTAGTGCTCCCAAAAACCCAAGAGAGGAGGAGGCTGCCTTTGCTGACGGTCCTACCCTTAGAGGCTTCCTTTTATCTTTTGATATTTGTGAATATTTGCATAAGTACATGTATGAAAAGGGGGAGGTCCTTATCGAAGTTGCTTAAATTTAAAAAGCAGGAACAAAAACAAGATTTCCAGACCCTAAGGAATGATACTTTCTGACCCAGAGGAGCAGAAGCAGCCCCAGGTTCCAGGCAGCCGAACAAGAGCTCATGTGCCAAGGACATAAAAGGTCATTGCTGAGAACAGGCTTCTGCCTGTGACAGGCACAGTGGAACAAGGTGACAGTTCTGGTTTTAGCCCCAGAACTCATAGTGGCAACAGCTGTGCCACTAGCGCTGGTCTCAGCTCTCTCCCTTCTGATTGATGGAACACCAGCTTGACTTCTGACAGCAGGCTGTCTTCCCAGAGAGGCCAAGGCCCTTCTTGCTACTCACCACAATGACAGACTGGCTTTGTTCACTCATTGACTCAAGAAACACTAATTATACACCTATTTTATGCCTGGTACTGCAGGACACTCTAGAGATACAAAGAAAACTGAGCTATTGTCCCGGCCCTGAAGGACACTTAAGTCTCATAACACCCAGATCCACAACATTCACAGGCCTGTCCCCAGAGAACTCTGGCAAGCTTTACACTGTAAATGCCACTGTGGGATGCCATGCCTGGTAACTCAGAATCTCACACTGGAAGTGACCTGTCCAGGCCCTTCAGGAGCTGGTGTTCAGGAAGAGGAGGAAGTAGTAAGCGGCCTCCCACTCAACATGCTGCCTGCCAGCCACCAATGGGCCACTGGCAGGTTAGTTTGCCCTTATGTTGTTCAGTCTGTTGGCTGCCCAGCACCGAACCCATCCTACTAACAACAGTTTCCAAATCCCACAGGGGAACTGAGCCACCCACCCCTCCTCAGGCCACTCAGTGGGAGGGTAAGGGCGGGCAGGAGACTTAGCCAGGCCCTGGAGTGATGATTTTGCCAACAGCAGGGAGTGCCGGGTAGAGGCAGCACCTGACCAGGTCTACTCAGTCAGTGTGACTCCTTCTCCTGGGCCTGAGCCATATGGCTTTTCTCCCCAAGAAGCACAGTTCTCAAAGGACAAAGCTCTGCCTGAGTGCTCTGTGATCCTAACCTAGTACCATATGTATGCCCTGTGCATGCTCCAATCACACTTGTGGCAAATGTGACACAAAAGTCATAAAAAACCAACAACTTCAGTGTCTCCAGACCTTGGCAGTCACCATCTTGAACACAGATGCTTCCCAACTGCCTACAATGAACATCCCTGATGAGCATGACTAGGACCAGTGACCACACAAAGTGTGCCAAGAGCTAATCTCCACGGTGGGCCAAGCTTTTGAGAAATTCCACCGCCTCTGCACTTTTGTCCCTGCTGCACTCCAGCAGAGGAGGTTTCCCCTTTAAGAGCTTGAGAAGAAACGTGGAAATCAGATCCACTGCCCTCGGCCTCTTTCTGCACATATGCTGCATATTTAGGTATCCCAATAGCCTTTGCTTCCTCTGGAAAAAAATGTACAGCGTCCATTCGCCAGGGCCAAATGTGACCCAGAGCACCTAAGGAAGGGGGAGGAGAGTCCCAAGTAGCACATACCAGCACATCCATGAAGGGTCAGGAAAGGTGTTTCCGCGAAGTGGGAAACTCCTTTAAGTGAAATATTTCACTCTCAAAGATGAAAAGAAGTATCTTCACTGAGAAAGAACTGGCTAGCAAAACAGTCTGGAAGACTATCTCTAGCATAGACACGCGGGCAGCAAGAATTCATGAGGGGACACCAAGAAAGGTGCTGTGTTTGCTTGTTAGTAGCCACTGTCAGCATGGAGAAAGTAAGAAAGGGCATTTGATGATTTGAGCCTTTTTAAAAATTAAAATTGAAAGAAAAAACTCAAAAGCTGGGATAAACAGTTATTACAGATTAGCAAAATTCTGTCACTAGCTTTGGAAACACAGAAGTTTCCTATCATAAAAGCAGGACTTCAGGGAGTGATTCTCTCTACCAGTATTCTTGAACACATGCACACCGGTATCCATAACACTAGTGGAGTCTGGGTCAGTCTGGAAGCAAAGCATGGCTCTTCCAGGGGGTCTGACTTCCCAGAGCTGCTGGCTTGTCAGGTTGAGTGTATAAAGGGAATGTATGTGCACATGTACAGGTCAGGTGACAGCAACTGTCAGCCTAAACAAATGCTTATTCACAGTGCTTGCTGGCCCAAGGATGGCCCAAACTTCTCCCAGTCCATGCCTGGTCTTGTGTCTCACATCCCTCCACAGCAAAGACTATCTTTTGACTTTAGAACCTGCTAGCATTTATATTATTCTTAAAAGGCAAATGCCTCCAAAATAACACATTCAGTTTTGCTGATATTTACAATAAACTGGGTATTAGATCCTTTCTACCTAACACAGTGGGCAATGGGGTCCCTCTCCTAAATGGAAACTTGGGACAAGGTGGGGTAGAGCAGGACAGAGGTACAGAAAGACCCAGGTACTGTCCTTAGTTCAGCTGGGGAGTTGGCCCTCTGCACACTCAGGGAAGAGGACTGTCAGTGGTGCTCGGAATGAGGAAAAAGGAATCAGCCCTTCCTACCCTGGAGGCCATAAGGAAAAAGCAGTCTCCGTGTGGGCCTCTCCACTCTCAGCCTCTGCTGGCTCAGTGAATCTCATCCCCAGGCCCTAGCCTGGACCATGAACTCTGCCCGAAATCCTCCCAACCCTCCACTTCACTGTGAACACATCTCAGGAGTCCAGAAACAACAAGTGGGTTCTTGGTAGAAAGCAGCTCTGGTCTGAGCCTGGGCTCGCTCTGAGAATTTAGATTAGAATTCTCTTAGTTCCATTCTTCAAATGAGGAAATTAAGGCACAAAGGAATCAAATAATCTCTTTCAGGCTCAAAGAAGGTGGTATATGCAGAAGTGAGAATGAAGTTTCTAGTTGGTTGCCCTACCCCACTAGTTTCTAGTTATTGGCATAGGGAAATTGATCCAACCATCTCCCAATCTAGTATGAAAAAGCTCATCTTCCAAAAAAAGATAACAGCTTATAGAAAAGAAAGAGCTTGCTGTCTCTGATTCCCCTCTCTTCCCCTCCCTTGTCAGCTCTTGCCAAGGAGCTATGAAGCTGATGTTCCATGAGGAACTCTCAGAAAGTTTGCTTTCCTGGAGCCTGGTGTTTGGAAGGCAGTTTGGGGGTGTGTTTTTGTTTTGTAGTACAGGATGGAACCCACAGTCTCATGCATGCTACACAAGTACTCTGCCACTGAGCTGTACCTCCAGCCCTTGCCTCGTGTTTAGAAGACCCACAGGCTGCTTATACCTCAAGCCATCATCCTGGAGATAAGGTCCTGGAACATGACCTGGGGATGGCACAGCATAAGCTCTGTTCACCTCCAGACTTCAGCAAAGGAAGGACAAATAAATACCTATCTTGACTAAGCCTCTTTTCTCCAGGTTTTTTCTATTACGCGTAGTCATATCTAAACCCAACAATTCTACCATTTCCCACTAAATCCAATGGCACAGAATGTCAGCATCCTATGTGCTGGGAACTGGGAATTCAGAGATTTTAGCCTGGTAATAGTTCCACATTTCCAGAAAGAAACCTTTAAATAAAGCATTTTCAAATTTACCCTGGGCTGTAAGCTAGGGTGAGTACATTCTCAAAAGACCTTTTAACCATAACAAGATTTATTTAGTTGCAAAGTTCCTTTATGAAAGAGTTTCTCCTGATATTATAACCAACAACTATAATCCTGAAACAGCTAACCCATCCTATTTCTGACCTGCCTGGGTGGCAAGTACAAAAAGTTTTCATACAGCAAATCCCTGTTTTCTGCCCCAGACTTTTTGGTTTGTTTATTTGTTTTGTTTTGAGATTGGGTCTCCCTGGGTTGCCCAGGCTGGCCTCAAGTGATCCTTTCACCTTAGACTCCTAAGTAGCTGGGATTACAGGCATGTGCCCACCAGCACGCCAAATATTTAATAGCCTGGTTTGCATATTCAGTGCAGACAAATCTAGATTATGAGGTAAAAACAGCCCCTGCTTTTATTCATTATAGTTATTCCACTAAGTTAGGTTTATAGTCTAAGCCACAGGCTACTAGTTGCCATGATAAATACGAGTATAATCTTTAATGGTTTACAAAACAGCCAACCTGTGGATATGTAACACAGGTCAAATTGTGGAATGCCCAGTTCCAAGGAGTGAAGCAGCAATTACTTCCCTGGAATTTGATTGTATCTCATCTAATCCTATTGGAAATGAGTCATTATACCTTGTAGCCCTCTTTGCTATCAAGGAGGCTGCTGTGCTAGCTTCTTTAATGAGGATACACCCGCACACCAGACAGGGTAGCTCAGCACCCTGACAGCATCAGGGCTAGGTGCACACAGGGACATGGCCCCGTAGTGAAATGCCAATGTAAAAGGCCAATGTCACCCCACATGAGAGACTGAGTGAGATGAACTTTAAAACCTAGATGCTCTCTACTAACTGAGTTGGTACCAGAATCATTTCCAGGAGGACTGCTGTCACTAAGGAATGCTTTCTCTTTGAGCCAGGTAATCTAACCCCACAAAAGGCCCCTCACTACTTGACTACCCCCGGCTGACTTTCCTTCTATCTTTGACCAAGCAGGTTAATACCTAGCTTGGTAAACATAGTTTACTAGCTAGACCTATTAAGAAATGATTAAATAATTAAGTTGGCACAAATCAAAATATCCCCCAGTGGAGTTATTAAAAATGTGACACGTTTGGAAGGTACCTATAAGGACAATCCCAAAATATCTGCGCTCCCAAAGCAAGACGCCCCTGCTCTTATAGGTCTGCACTGCTTCATAAGAAAGGCACATGACTGAAGAATATGAATGCTTTTAGCCAGATCAGCATACCTGAAATGCATTCAGAGCCTCTTAGGGACTCTTGTTGAAGAGAAAGCATTTATATAGCAGTGTGCAGTTGGAGCTCTTATCTGTTCATTCTTTGCAACTTTATACCTATTATTCTTTCTGCAACAAGTCAGTAATGGCTAACAGGAAATAAAATAGATCATCAAAATACCAATGACATTCTTAAAGAAACTGAAAAAAAAAAAAACTCCTCTAAAATTTGTATGGAACTGAAAAGACCTCCAAATAGACAAAGTGATCCTTCTTGAGCAAAAAACAAGGTTTAAGTCTGATTTCAAAATATATTAAAAAGCTATAGTAACCAAAAAGCAGAGTACTGGCACAAAAACTGACACACAGACTAATAGAACAGAATAGAAACCCCACATATTTACAGCTGACTGGTTTCCTACAAAGGGTTGGCAAGAACATACTAGAGAAAGGAAAATCTCTTCAAAAACTGGCGCTGAGGAAACTGGATATCCACAGGCAGGGGAAAGACACTAGACCCTCATCTCTCACAATATAAAAAGATCAACTCAAAATGGATCAAAGACTTCCATGTAAAACCCCAAATTATGAAATTACTTGAAGAATACTCAGGACAAATGCCTCAGAACATTAACCTGGGCAAAAAATTGGGGAATACGATCTCAAAAGCAGAGGCAAAAATTGACAAAACTGACAAACCAAAAAGCTTGAGCATAGCAAAGGAAAAAAATCAACCTATAGAATATAAGAAAATATCTGCAAACTGTTTACTGGACAAGGGATTAACACCGGGAATATATAAGGAAGTCAAATAACGTGACAGCAAAAATACAAATAATCTGACTTAAAAATTGGCACATGATCTGAACAGACATTTCTCAAAAGAGGATGTGCAAATGATCGAGCATATGAAAAAATGCCCAACTTCATTAATCATCAGGAATTGCAAATCAAAACCACAATAAGTTATCATCTCACCCTAATCAGAATAGCTATTATCAAAAAGATTTTTTTAAAAAAAAGTGTTGTGGTTCCAGCACTTGGGAGACTGAGGAGGGAGGATCAATTGAGCCTGGGAGTTCAAGACTAGCAAGAGCAACATGGCCACACCTCAAAAATTAAAATGCTGGCAAGGGTGCAGAGAAAGGAGAACTCTCAGGCACTACTGGTAAGAATGTATACTAGTACAGCCATTATGCAAAATACGTGAAGGTTCCTTAGTAAACTAGAAATTGAACTACCATGCGATCCAGCAATCCCACTACTGGTAGTTAAAGGAACTGAAATCAGTATGTCTCAGAGACATCTGCACTTGTAAGTTTACTGCAGCACTATTCAGAAGAGAAGATAGGAAATCAACCTCAGTCTCCATCAACGATGAATGGATAAAGAGAAATCAGTATGCACACACCAATGGAATATTATTCAGGATGAAATTTTATCATCTGAAACAACATAGGACTTGAAGGCATTACATTAAATAAAGTAAGTCAGGCACAGAAAGACAAACACAGCATGTTCTTGCTTATATGTGGAAGCAAAAAAGTTGATCTCAAAGAATTAGAGAATAGAATAGTGATTCCCAGAGGCTGGGAAGAGTGGGAGAGGGGCACAGAAAGAGCATGGTTAACAGGTACAGGGGTGCAATTATATAGGATGAGTCATTTCTAATGTTCCACAGCAAAATAGGATAAGTAAGGATGGTTGGCAATTAATTAAATATTTCAAAACAGCTAGTAGAGAAGATTCTGAATGTTCCAAACACAAACAAATGATAAATGGCTGAGGTGAGAGACAAGCTCATTACTCTGATCACTACACATTGCACATGTTTTGAAATGTCACAACTTACCCCAGGAATACACACAATTATTAAGTCTCCATTACAAAAAAAGTATAAGAAGAAAATACAACAGGCCAAAAGTAGGAAGAAAGCAGGTCAGAGAGAAAGAGAGGTACGTGGAGATGTCAGGGAAGGGGTGTCAATCTGCCAGTAAGGAGAAATAGTCCAGACCTGAAGCAGAAGATAAATGTGAATAAATTATTAGGGATCAGCACACTGTAGTGAGGTGGTCTCCATCAATCCATGGGAAAACAAGGATTTGGACTGCAACATTATATCTACAGGAGACTTGAAGACTGTCTACCAGGGGCCTCAAAGGAGGGATGTGAGGGTGGGGAGCAGGCTGGAGGAGTCTGAGAACAGTTCTGCCTGCTCGGCTCTACCTGGACCAGGACGAGCTTGGTCTGCATGATTATAGGCAGATCCTATCTCCACTGACACATCCTGGGTCCTCCAGCATCTCTGACACCAAGTAATTTCTTCTACTCTAGGAAGTAACTGCTGAATCACTGCAATGGGGCAAGAAAGTGAAAGGAGAAAGAAGCAAAATTTCCAAGTCAACAGACTGGGGAAGCAGCACTTCCCTAACCAGGCACTGGGTGTGTCAGTCCAGTGCCAGCTAGACCCAGAACACACCGCCTGCACCTTGCAGCACTCAGCCACCATCACACCTCCATTCCCTCCATTCTGCCATCACCATAGGAGAGGAGCCAAGGGGGCAGAAATGGAGGGATTCACCTTAGCTGCAAAACAAGGAAGGAGGACAGTGAAATTCAGCACAACTTCACCAAGTCAATGGCAAGTTGGGCGTAAAACCTGAATGAGACCACTAGCCCTTCCTTCCCACCTAAGGTGGGCACAGTCTACCAGTTTGCTTCCCCCAAACCCAATCCTTGGCCCACCTTCCTCTCCTCTTCCAAACCATGGGAGTAACAATGTTATGAAGATTCTTGGGTATCTGGACATCTCTTAAACCTAGCTCCCTCCTGACTGGGCTCCATCAATCACTCCAGTTCATTACTATTTGATTATCACCCAGTCATGCAATGTGATCATTTCATTTGACATCTGTATATGTAGAACAGTCAAAGCAACGAATAAGAAATGTGCAGTACTCAACATTCCTTCACACACAATCCCAAGTTTTTACACATTAAAAACAACACAACAACAAAAAGTGCCAGTGGAAGCCAGCTGTATCAGTGACCACTTGACAGAAAGCTGATCCAGATTCCTCCCACCTCCACCCACATCCTGTAACAGCTGTCCCTGTCTCAGCACCTCCTTCTTCTGCAAAGTTTATTTCCCCTAGAGGTGCTCTGAGCAGCAGTCAGAGATGGTAAGCACTCCAGCCCACTGAGCAACTTGAAATCAGGGCACTGTCAGGGAAAACAGAATCAGCAAGACTCTAAAACTAGTGGGAGGACATAAGCTCCCACCTGCACTGGTCCATTCCACAGTTCACAGATCTCTCTAGCTGACCTCTACCCTCTCGCCCTGGGAGCCAGGCACTTTCCTTTCCCCATTTCACAGATGAGAGCTAACTAGGACTCACATCAAGCACCTTTTCTTTCTTTTATAATCCAACTTTCCCCTTCCCAACAAAACCAAACAGATATGCCAAAGACACTACTGCCTTTGCTTTGTGATAGGAACCAGACTGATACCTGCATCAAATAATGTGTCCCCTGCCCAACTCCGAGCCAGCCAAGGTGACTTGGGAACTGTTCTTCATTGCTAAGACAAAGGAACCTAGGAGAAATCACCCAAAATACACCCTATGCAAATAAATGTTTTACATAAAAATAAAGTGCTTGCCCTTCCTATAGAAAATGGATCTGGATATTTGCTATTTTGTTTCCCCCCCACACACACACACACACACAAAAACCCTTTTAAATGTTGGTCACGCCTTCAAATTGCTTTTGTGAACCACTGCCCATTGAAAAATACTGTGGACCCTTCGCCAGCCAGACTCCTCCTCCAGTGTGCCTCTTCCTCATCATCAGTGTAAAGGTAGAGATCTCAGTGCAAGACTGCTCCTCAACATGGCTTTTATGTACTGAGATGAATTCTTAAACTTTGGAAAGTCAAGAAGATCTAGAAATACCTCAATTCACTAGTTTCAGGAAAAATGTGGGACCGTTTTGATCTCCTAATTTCACCATGGTGGTAGCTACTTTATTTCACCCAAACATAAAGTAGGGGAAAAAAGGGCACAAAGGAGGACACGTATGCAAAGTCAGACAGCATCATCAACCACTGCCGAAAATAGTCACCTGGACTGTGTCCAAACCAACTCCCTAAATATTTCTCAAGTTGCTGTTAACTAGATTGCTCTCTATTTTTCCCAAATGAGCAAGGAGTAAGAGGGCACAGGAACCCTACACATCTGAACATACTCTGCGAATGTCTTGGGAAACTGAGTCAGAAGACCCAGCTTAGAAGGGCCAGTCTGGAAGAAACCATGCCTGCTGGGCCAGACACAGAACCCAGGGCTGGGTGTATTCATGCTGCTTCCTTTGAGTCCCACTGGGAGGGGGAGAACCACATGCAAAGAAGCTACATAGGCCGCAGACATAGGGGCCAATAAACAGCTGGGTAGATGAGCTGGGGCATACAGCAGGGGAGATCAAGGAAAGCAAAGCTACCTCTGGGTCCTTAAACACTTTCCAGTTCACCCTATGAGCTAACTGCTCAACATCCACTCCTCCTTCTTCCTATTCTGGCTTCAGGAAAGGCCAACCCCATTTCCAGCTGTAGAGTAGGAGTAGTCTTGATTAAAATAAGGGTGCATCAGAATCCATTGACCCTGCAACAGATTTCTGGGTCCACCCCTCAGTCTCTGATTCAGAAGGTTGGGTCTGGGACACTGCATTCTAACAAGTTCTCATTATTAATGAGAGATGATTAATAATGAGAACTTGCAACTTTTCTGATTCTGCTAGTCTCTGCCTAACCAATCAATCCGCAGCACTCTCAAAGCCTCATGCTGCTGGTCTGGAAAGGCACGGGATCCTCTGCTCCTATGAATCAGAGAGAAAGATTGATGTACACAGGGCAAGGGTTGGCTGGTGACCCCACTGGTTTGTCTCCTTCCCTGCTGCTGCTGGAAAGAATCGAGAAATAGTCCCACTGACCTTAACTATTTTGTAAGCATTAGGAGACTAGCCCTATAATGAAACCAGCAGTGATGGCTGGCGAGAGAGGAATCCAGGTTGTTGATGAAACTGTAAATCTGCTAATACAGTAGGACTCCAGTGATTGGACAGCTTCCATCAGAGCAGCCCGTGCAGCTGCAGGAAGGCTTTGACAAGGAATGGGGAGCAGGAAGGGGCAAGGAATTTTTCAGAAGATCTCAGAATCCTATCTAGTAAATTACAACAAGACAAGCCCTATAGGAACCTGAGGTCAGGCAAGTCACAATGTGAGGGAAAGGGTTCTGGGAAGGTCCCTGGGCTGGGAGGAGTGAATGTTTTCTTCCTCTAGAGTCCCCATGCCTCCTCGTGGTGGTTGAGGGCACCCCTCTGTTTTTCTGACCCTATTCCAGAAAATAAATAAAGGACACCTCATCTTTATCATGAGATGATGAGTCCCTGAAATCACCCACATACATATTTATTTGCCTTCCTGCTTTTGAGGCCCTCACCAGGTAGACCTCACAGAACAGCCTCCATATTAAAAGGCCTGCAGTCTCACACCAACCCAGTTAGAGCTATGGGCAAACAGTTAGGGGAGAGGGGAGCAGAGGGGTTGGCTGGGGGACACAGGGCTGCAGCCAAGACAGGACATGAAGAAGGTGGGTGCAGACCAGAAAGAGGAGAGAAGGGCACAGACCCCAGGTCCCCTGGCTTTCCAATCCCCAGTCAGGTTATTACAAAAGGGACAGTTAAGAGATTGAACCTACAAGGAAAAGCTGATCTAATCCTAAATTTAACGCTGACCCCCCCCCCCC
>NW_026000020.1:5649847-5654944 GCF_001458135.2 Marmota marmota marmota
CCCCCCCCCCCCTTGCTCTAGATCTGAACTCATCATAAAGGCTTCGTTACTGCAGTTATCAGCGTCAGGCACCACTCCAAGTACACAATGTGTACTAGCTCATTTCGTATTACAACAGGACTGCTACCACTACCCACCCAATTTTTGCAGGTGAGAAAATGAGCACAGAAAGATTTAGCTACTTGCCCAAAGTCACAGAGATACTTGAAAAAAATTCAACTTAGGAGTCCACAAAAGTTCTAGGAATAAATTCAGTTTCTGAAAGATGTCTGCTCACTACCCAGGCCTAAGTAAAGAAGCTCCTGATTCATAAAGCAAAGTACTGAAAATAGAAATTGTTGATATTGGAAAGTGTAGATAATTAATCTGCATCCTTCCATTGATAAATAAAGTGAAACATTTATTTTAAAAATCCTATGAAGGAAATTATGTGATTTAATGAAAATGGCACTAGCTCCAGACACTGAGCACTTGAATCCCAGACTAGCCTCTTTCAACTAATCTCAGGTAGGTACCCCAGCCACCCCTCACCTGGGCTTACTTTATGACCCACAGCTTGCCTCTTGACAGGCCCTGGGAGGACCTAACCTGAGCCATGCATTCAGGAGCTGCTCAGAAAACAATAGTCTCTTCTCCTTTAGGTTAAAAAATGTATCACGCTTAAAGGAGCCTTTTAAGGTTGCCAAGAATAAAGTCCAAAATTACAGTAACTTCCACAATCCAGTAAGAACAACCTAGTAAGAAAAAAAAAATAGGCAAACGATGTGAACAGGTAATTCACAGAAGCTAAACTATAAATTAACATGAAAAGGCCTTCAATATTTTTGGCAATTTGGGAAATAAAATTAAAACAGTAATGTCTTCTTTGCCCATTAGACTGGCAAAATTAACAGTTAACAAAATTAACTGGCAAATATATCTAGCCCAGTCAAAGGGAAACAGTTTCACTCACTAATGGAATAAGTACAATCTGATAAAGTCGGCGGGTGGGGGGGAGGGGGGGGGCAATTTGACAAAAATATCAATTTAAAATTACACTCTGTCCCAGAAATTATACTTCTAGGGATCTAGAAGACTGAAATATTTTTGAGCATTAACACTGATATGTTTCAAGGATTCCTCACTGATTTTATAGCAGAAATCTGGAAGCAATCTTAAATGTTCAGTAATAAGAGATGATTAAATAAACTGCACACATGGTACTCTAGAATGTATCTCTACTCCCCACAACACAAAGGAGGACAAACTTCTCATGTCAATATACACAGATATTAGGAACAGAGTGTTAAATTTGAAAAGCAAATCACAGAAAATTTTGTGTAATGTGACTACACTTGTTTACAATTAAAGCGTTTGTCTACTGACAAGATCCAGAAGCAAGGGCACTTCAGCAGCAATGAGCACACCTAATGCCTGATACACCTGGGTTTTTACACCACTCTATTAAATGGAACTAAGGCTCTTAGGAGAAATGGCTAGGGCAAGGAAAACATAAGCTAAAGTCTTGATTTTGTGCCAGAAAGAAAAGAAATCCTCAAAGAACCATAGGGACATTTCAAAAGGACATACAATCCAGCTGAAAGGGCTCCCCCTGGCCAAATCTGAGACAATTAGAGCAACAAATGAGTAATGGGAGTAACAGTCTATAATCCATTGAATAAAGCAAGAATTCTTAAATCCAGGGATGCAAATCAAGAACTAAATAAGATAGAAAAGTTCCATTCAGTACAATTCCAACTAATAAATGTAGAAGAAAATATGGAATTAGAAAATCACCATCTGTCAACAATCGTAAAAAATGATTCAAACAAGAAGCATCAATGGGTTCTAAAACTAGTAGGTAAAAATATGAGTAACAGTATACTAACATAGTCTCAAATTCTCTCCCTATGAGATACATATTGATTACAACAGGAAAAATGAAAAGTTTTCAATGAGGCAGACACCATCTGAGTCAAATGATCAGAGTTAACAAGGCCAGTGAATGGGATCACGGACAGCATTATCCTAACCGGACACGTTAACAAGACAGCAGCATCAAGCCTGCGCTGTTCCTGCCAGAACTGCATAACCTGAATCTAATCATGAGAAAACCACAGGAAATCCAAATTGAGCAGCATTATCTAGAAAACAGTCGGTAGTCTCCAAATATGTCAACGATATGAAATACAGACTCAGGAACTTCTTCAGACTAAATGAGTTGATAGAGACAAAATAATTTAATGCAATAAATGAGCTAGGATTTTCTTTTGCTATAAAGGACATTTTGGGGGGCAACTGGTAAGATCTGAATAAAACCTGTATATTAAATAATCGCATTCTATCAATGTGATTTTTAATAATTTCACTGCTGTTATGTAAGAGAATGTCCTTGTTTTCAGGAAATACACAATAAAGTATTTAGAGGTAAAAGGGCATTAGGTCTGCAACTTACTATTAAACAGTTTGTAAAAAAGTCATACATGGGGGCTAGGGCTGTAGTTCAGTGGTAGAGTGCTTGATAGCAAGGTGAAGCACTGGGCTTGATCCTCAGCACCACATAAAAAATAAATAAGTAAAATAAAGTTATTAAAAAAATTTCAAAAAGAAATCCATGAATATGAGAGAAAGACAAAAGACACAGCAAAATGCCAACATTAGGAGAATCTGGATGAAGGGTACCTAAGAATTCTCATTATTCTTGCAACTTTTCTGAGTGTGCAATCATCAAAATTCAAAAAATAATTTAAGAGAGTAAGGTGTGTATATGCATAGAAATATAGGGGATTTCCTGGGGATTAGGTTCATGGTGACACCTTCCTTAAAAGCACAAAAAATCAGAAAATAATGAAGTAAGCTTGCATAGGGGTTAATACTTCTCTCTCCAAAATATGCTCTGCACAATGAAAAAAAAAAAAAAAAGCTGTTTTTAAAGATCTTTCAAGACCAGCTCATTAATCATGTTCTACAAAAGAAGCACCAACATAATCAAGCCTTCTTCACCACAGATCTGTGCTATTTTTTTTTTCCTCTGAAAGTCAAAGCTTCCTGATACTATGAGTAGTTGAAGATGCTGTGGGGACTTTTCTGGAATATGTAAGCTAAAAAGGAGTTTTTCATTAAAAAGCAAACAGGATAAAACAGACTTGGTAGAATTCTTGAGATGCTAAGCCAAGGGGTAGGAATGGGGGTTAGATGGTTGCAGTCTACTCTAAGAAGGCTCCCAGGTAGGCAGCTGGCTAAAAGGACTCATGGGGTCCATAGTTCTCTATCATATACATCCCAATTCTCTGGTGTCCTACTGCTTACAAAAAGCTCTCATGGGTATAATTTATTTCACCATTTCCTTAAAGTGACTTTTTTAAAAAAACTCCAATATTTATTTACCAGCAATACTACAAAATAGCCAGTTTCCAAAACAATAGTATTAACTATAATCTAAGACGTCGGCACTGCACACTGCATCTACTTGGGGACAGAGTTTAACCTGAGCAAATAAATACCCTGAGATGGAAGATACCAAATGAAAAGGAGCTAGAAAGGTAAAGTAGGAAGGTAAGTACAATAAATTATATTGCAGAGCTCAGCATAAACACTGCCCTCCTTTCTCTTTGAATCTGACCAGAATCCATTCCTCTAAGCCCTGTCTTTGAGTCAGACCCTCCCAGTAACTTTGGCTCATTGCTACAGAACATATTTACAAGACACTATAGGGAACAAGGCCTTGGGAGGCTCTGTTCACATGCAACACCACCCTGAGAACAGCATCATTCATGGTCTCCGACACCAATACTCCCACAGAACTGCCATACTGACCTCCCCATGTGGGCACTATTTTTCACTTTCCTTAAAGAAATCAATGAATTGAATCTTCCAGGAGTAAATATTTCAGGGGAAAAAAAAAAAAAAACCAAAGGCCCTAATCTATATCCAAAGACAAACTCCCTGTAAAAAAAAAAAAAAAAAAAAAGGCTGTTTGCAACCAAAGAAAAATTAGGATTAATTCTAGGACAACCAACAACTAATCTATGTGCATTGACCAATACCAAAAGAATCCAGGTTTAAAAACAAACTCAGTAAGAGATTCTGTTTTCACCTTTTAGAGACGAGAACACCAAGATACAGAGTTAGCTAGTAGCAGAACCAGAATTCACACCCAGATCACCTGCTCTGTCCCCATCCCCCACTTGTGTCCCCGCAGTCCACACAATCCACTTGAACAGGGGATGAACCAAGCATAATTTCACTGCAACATCCTAACTGCCAAATCACCCCCCATTCCCTTGTTTTAGATGTCCTAATGGGCAGGTGACAAATCACATTCTATCCCTCCCCAGCCTCCCAACACAAAACACATTCAGAGGCAAAGCAAAAGACAAGATGATGAGCTTTACAACCGCCTATACTTCCTTCTTACCCAGAGGAATATGTTCATGAGCTGTCAACTGGGGCAGGAGGAACCCATCATTATGTAATGTCAGAGGGCAGGCAACAAGGGGCAGGGAAGCCGAGCCTATCAATGCTCCCGTCCTTTGCCCACAAAGATATAAATTTACCTTTGACAATGTGAGTGTCTCAGTTTTCTAGGGCCTACACGTTCAAGACTGGCTTTTCAAAAGACAGCCACAAATTCCTGCAAATCTCTCAGGCCTCAATTAACTGACTAGCAAAGCCAGAAAGGCATAAAATATGAAAAGCAAAGATTAGAGATGTCGAGGACTACAAGTCTGCAGAAAAGGGAAGAGGAGTTGCAAGGATGGAGACCCAATTTCCCACCCTGAGATGCATGTTTATTTTTACCCGGTAATGTTTACACCCGAAACACAGCGAGGCCTTCAGCGTGGGGAGTCACTGGATGCGGCCCCAAGACGAACGAGGCAGGCGCCGCGACACCGGCACGGTGCGCCGCATCCTGCATCCCCAAGCTCCCAGCCGACCCTCCGGAGCCAGGGTCGCCCCTGCTCGGATTGTTCTCAAAAGACGCCACCGCTGGCGAACCGCTAGGCTGTGCGATTTCCATGACAACCACGGGCGCCGTCCGGGTCCGGCTGTCCAGGTACCGGGACTGGACCCCGCGCCCGTTGCCCAGCCCCGGCCTCGGCCCCGCAGACGCCGCGT
>NW_026000020.1:5655560-5725147 GCF_001458135.2 Marmota marmota marmota
GCCCGCCCACGCCGCGAACCTGCTGCCCGCGCGCAGCCCAAGCCGCCGCCGCGCCGGCACCACCGTAGCTCCCGGACGCCGAGCGCGGCCCCGCCCCGGCCCCGCCCCCGGCCGCGCAGGCGCACCGCAAGCCTCAGCCGGCCAAAGCCCCGCCCCTGGCTGCTCCAGGCTTCACAGATTTCACCCTTCTCTGTACCCGCGTCGCCTGCGAGGAGTTCTTCAACTTCCGGACCTACAGATGGCGTTTTTACCCTCAGCGACACTGAGGCTTTTGAGGCCTGACACGTCGCCGAGGAGTAGGTTCCTGAGAGGAGCCGCGACCCGGCGACGTGCTCAGGCGATTAGCGCGCTCCCGAGGTGCAGATGTGGTGGCTCCCTCTGAGACGTTTAGCAACGTGAACGGTCCAATCAGAAACGTGCAAAAAATAAATAAAATAAAAATCACAGTTCTTGGAAAATACAGATTTGAAAAAAGAAGAGGTTGCTGATATTTGAGTGTGTGTCCTTCCGGACCTGCCTGGCATATGTGCATACATGTGCATTTATAGACCCCCAACTGATATCAGTTACTTCTCCCATGAAATTCTTTTTTCCATAGGAAAACAAAATAGAGCTGTAAAAAGTTTGGGAAGAAATGTTTCACTTTGATACGACTTTAAATCTTAACATTTCTGTTTGAGCAAGGTAAATACTGGACTGAACATAAACAGTTAATTTCTCCTGGAGTCTTTACATCTTTGTTTTGTTTTCCCTCCCCTGATTACTTGAGTCATTACATTTTATCAGGGGGAAAAAATCTTTCTCCTTAAAAACTGTTAAATGAAAACTATTTTTTTTAAATTTTATTTTAGTTGCTGATGGACCTTTTTAAAAATTATTTATTTTATATGTGGTGCATGAGATTCAAATCCAGTGCCTCACCCATGCTGGACAAGCACTCTACCACTGGTCCACAACCCCAGCCCCATTTTAATTCAATAAATCAAAATACTTTGCAGTCAGTGTTCACATCTCAGGTATAAAAACAAGTAAGCATTTATAATTTGCCTCAAAAATGAAAGATATTACTCTGTTAGAAATTAAACAAGAATTCTCTGAAATCATTTAGATTTAGGTCTGATCCTCCCCATGCAACCAAAATCCAAATGCATATGATACTCTGCAACAAAAATAAATAAACATAAAACTAACTTTGAATCTTTCTTTTTCAATGTTTTATTTTATTTCTCTTCTGAAATATAACCCACTAACAAAATACTTACCTTTTGTTATTCTAATAAACAGAAGGAAATACTGACAGAACTTTGACCCTAGTACAAAATTAAAGCCAAGAGAATCTAAGGAGCTGGTAGAAATATTTTTTTTTCATATTTAATTTTGTAAAATTAGTGTGACCAATACACCTGGTTTTCCTGGGCCAGCCCCAGTTTGCATCTTTTTTTTCCAGTAATAATTTTACTGGAAATGCTCCTTTTCACTCTCAAAAGTATTCCAGTTGAAGCATTTTATGGTCAGGCTATTTATAATTCAGTTAAGAGAGTTTTAAATTCAGAAACTTTAAAAAGAAGAAAGAACCTAATTTAAATTCACATTTAAAAATAGAAATCAGTCTAATGTCAACTTTCATTCACTTAGCACAGTAACAAACTCTGAATGAAAATCAGTCTTCCAATAATATTTGTCACTTAATTGTTGTGTAATTCCGAATAACCTTAAAAGATCAGTTGTGTTTCTGGTGTGACATTTCCACTGTAGAATGAACTTATCAAAGGAAAGGGAGCCAAGTATGTTAGTTAAGTGCATTAACAAGATGGATAATGAGCAGTGTGCTGGTGGCACAGTATCTCAGTCCTGCAGAAGTTCTCAGCATGGGTGCCCAACCAGTCCTTAGTATTCTCTAGGAGTTTGCTGGAAATGCAAAGTTCCAGACCCCACCCCAGAGCTGTTGAATCAGAATCTCTGAAAGTGGGGCAATCTGTATTTTAATGCAGATTGGGGCAATACTTTCGAGGAGATTTGATGAGCATACGGACCACGGGTACACTCACACACACCATGGGTAAGCTGATTTAGGTGATCTATATACAATAACTAAGAGCTGAGCAGTGTGATCTGCAGGACTAGGACTGAAGGGAAAGCGAGGAATGAGACACGGGTAAACTAGAAATGACAGACCAGGCAGAGATACACACGAGAGTTCATTTGTCAGAGCTGACAAAGGCCATCTCTCTACAGGAGAGGGAGGCAAAACAGGCTTGGGTTCTGGGATTTTTATAGGGCACACTCAGGAATCAGAGCCAGGCATGTCCTAATGCGGATGGTTAAGGCTTGGGTTGGTATGAGGGAGTGGCGAGCCTTTCTCAGAAAGGCCCTTGGGCTGGAAAGCAAAACTTTTTCCTTAAAATGGCGGCTGTCACTTAAGATGGCAGTCCAGATGCTAATCAAGGGCCTTATAAGGACCATCCTACAAGAGAGTTCCTCTTCAGCACTGAAACATGATGTTTATATGTACATATGGTTTCATTAGACTTTGAACAAGCAATATACAAAGGCTAAGGAAAAGCTATAAATTGCCTGCCTGACAATTGAAGGAATGCACACAGAGCCCCCCATTTAAACACAGGAAGAGGAAATCTTTGATTCCAGCATTTGAGGAAATGTTTGCCTGATCATTTGTGAACAATTGATCTGACGAGCAAAGACTACAAATGACTACAGTGACATATCAGTGGGTACAGATGATAAAGAATATAGATTTCACAGAATTAGCTCAAGGGAGTCACTAAACAAGCAAAAAACAACAAGAACAAATAGTAACAACACATCCTGGGAAAGAAGAATAAATATGATTTCCAGAGTTACCACAGCATAATATTTAAAATGTCTGTTTTTTAAAATAAAAATAAATAAATAAGTTATAAGGCACATATACAGGAAAGGACACAGGCTTAATGGTAGTTGATAGACCATTCCTGAAAAGCACAAATGTTAGACTTACTAGACAAAGATTTTAAATCAGCTATTACGGATACATTCAAAAAATTAATGGAAATCATGTTATGGTTCAAATAGGGAGTGTCCCCCAAGAAAGTTTTGAGGTGAAATGATTGGGTTATGAGAATCTTAACCTAATCAATGCATTAATCTTGTAATAGGGATTAACTGGGTGGTAGCTGTGGGCAGGTAGAGTGTGGCTGGAAGAGGTAGATCCCTGGGAGCATAGATCCTTCTTCCTCTTCCTCTCCCTTTTCCTCTCCCTCTCTTTCCACCTCTCTCTCTCTCTCTCTCTCTCTTTCCTGAGCATGACCTGAGCAGCTTTCCTCCTCCACATTCTTCTGCCATGATGTTCTGCCTAACCTCAGGCCCTGAGGAATGGAATTGGCCATCTACAGACTAAGACCTATAAAGTCGTCGTGAGCCACAAAATAAACTTTTCCTCTTCTAGAATGTTCTTGTCATATCTTTTGGTCACCGCAGTGAAAAACTGACTAAAACATCATTGTATATAGTATATATTAGTACGCTACTTCTTTTTCTACACAAGAAAAAAGTAATAGACAAATAGAGGAACAAAAAGGATATATGATACATAGAAAATAAATAATAAAATGACAAACATAAATAAATCCTACCTTATCACAAGCCATATTAAATATAAATGCATTTAATAATGGGATCAAAAGCAGAGATTGACAAAATGTACTTTTTAATCAAGTGTTTTAATTGTAGATGGACACAACACCTTTATTTTGTTTATTTACTTTTTATGTGGTGCTGAGGATCGAACCCAGTGCATTACACATGCTAGGCAAGTGCTCTACCGCTGAGCTACAACACCAGCCCCGAAAAATGTACTTTTAAAAAATAGATCCAACTACATGCTGTCTGCAGAGATAAACTTTAAATTCAAAAGTATATACAGGCTTGAGGTAAAGTTATGAAATCATGTAAACCATAACCAATAGAGTGCTGAGGATTATACTAATATCAGAAAAAAACAGACTTTTAAAAAGATTGCTAAAGACAAAGACAATGTTTAGTAATAACAATAATAATTGATCAGGAAAACAATAATTATAAACTATATGCATCCAAAATAAGTCCCAAAAATACATGTAGAAAGTCTGATAGAATTGAAACAAGAAGTGGAAAATGTAATATTTATAATTGAAGATTTCAGTATTCCACTTTAAATAATGGATAAAGCAACAAGCCAGAAGATCATCAAGGAAATTAAAAAACTTGAACAATGCTTTAAACCAACGGGACTTAACATACCTATGGAACGAACACTCCCCCAAACAGGAGCAGAATAGACAAAATGCTCAGTCACATGTGGAATATCATGCAGGAGAGACTATGATAGCCCCTTTAAAAAGTCTCAATAAAAAGAATTGAAGGTGGGCTGGGATTGTGGCTCAGTGGTAGAGCGCTCACCTAGCAAGTGCGAGGTCCTATGTTCGATCCTCAGCACCACATAAAAATAAATAAATAAAATAAAAGTATTGGGTCCAACAACTTCTAAAAAATAAATGTAAAAAAAAAAAGAATTGAAGGCTTACAAAATATGTTTTCTGACCACAATGCAATTAAAATTTAAAAATCAACAACAGAAGGACATTTACAATTCATTGGAAATTAAACAACACATTCCTCAAAAGACCAAAGAGTTCAAGAAGAACTCAGAAAGGAAATGAGAATCTATTTTGAGAAAAAAAATTAAAATAAACTTGTACTTCCAGTGTCTCTCCCAGTGCACAATGTCTTGCATGCAGCAAACAATGACACAGTTTTATTGAGCTTGGTGGTTTTCTAATCTGGATCCCTTGCAGAGTTTTTAAAAATTCTGATTGCCCCAGCTGTACCCAAGGCTGGCTAGCTTAACATCTCTGAAGGTGAAGGCCAAGCTTTGGAATTATACAGTTTCCCTGGATGAATTTTCTGTGCAGCCATGGTTGTGAACCACCGGTATATTACTTTATCCATCTGTTCTTATTGATAAGTCCTGGCCAAAAACAGTTCACCTCCACTGGAACTGAACTGAATTCAATTTGGCAATTTTGTTTTTTGTTTTGGTACCAGGGATTGAATTTGGGAGCACTCAGCCTCTGAGCCACATTCCCAGCCCTATTTTGTATTTTATTAAGGGTCTCACTGAGTTGCTTAGTGCCTCACTTTTGCTGAGGCAGCTCCTTCTACCTCAGCCTCTGGAGCTGCTGGAATTACAAGCACGGGCCACCACGTCACACGGCTCAATTTGGCAAATATTTTTGATTCTGCTATCTGCAATCAGGTACATGTGGATGTGTACATAACAAACACAATTTCCATGGAATAATACTTCCAAGAGTGCAGTCTTGTTATTTTCTATTATATCCCCTTACAGCTTGTCATTTGATTGATCTCATGACTCAAGAATGGATTACAGCCCACAATTTTAAAAAAAAAATTAAAAGCCTTTAAAGAATCATAGTAACTTTGCAAGGAACAGGGAAATCAGTCAGACACCTTCTGCTTGGACCAACGAACCTGACCCAACTCTATTTAGCATAATTGAGCATGTGGTTACATATGTGGTTTCCAGGGTCCCTACCCAACTTCAACACTCTATGCTTTGACAAGTGAAATGGGTACAATTAAAACCCCTCCATGCTTCTCCATCTCCCTCTCTCTCCCATCTGAGCTCACCCCTGGTTGTCCCACAGCTGCAACAACCAACAGGCCTCTGGATCCCAGGTGCTACTGTGCAGTGACGGGCAGAGTGGGCCATTGGCTCCTGGGGCCGATGGTGGTGCCCTCAGGAACAGGGCAGGTTTGGAAATGGTGCCCGTAAAATTTTAGCATTTACTTATTGGCACAGGAAGTAAAGTATTTCCTTCCATGTTAAAAGGCAGATGTTTCAGATAGCTTTTTTGAGATATAATTGATATAATTTTGAATGAAAACTATACATTTAATGTATACAGTTTGATGAGTTTGCACATATGCATACACCTGTAATACCATCACCATAATCAAGGTAATAAATATATCATTTCCAAAAGGTTCCTGGTAACTCTTTAAAAAAAAAAGAAATTTTAATAGTATCAATAGAAAAAAAAGCAAAAGCAGATATTATGAAAAGTTACAAACATCAAATAAGGTTTATTTCTCACATGTTTCAAAGTCCAAGAGCAAAGGGCTCAGAAATCCAAGCTCTTTAAAGCCAGGCCTGCTATGTCACCAAAAACAAGAAGAAAGTAGAACAGGCACATAGAGACACCTATGCCACCTCTACTCAGGCATCACAGGTCAGGGCTAGTCATCTCATCAGCCTGTCTGCAAGGGTGGCTGAGAGGTAGAGATACACCATGTGGGTGAGACAGGGGTGCACCACCATCATCAAAAGCCATCCCACCCACCCAGAGGGACAAACATCAGGCAATGCATTTATTATCAATCATTGAATTGCGAGTCCTTCAACAGGGGCATTCTTACTTTGGCACCCGGACTTAATTACTGGTAACAACGTGCTAAAAGGACCAAACCAGGCCTTGCTGCCAGTCCTGAAAGCTGAGGTTTGCCCAGAGAATGAGATCATCCCTCCCACTGTACTGGTGAGATTTGTCTTTTTTTCTTTTTCTTTCTGATTCCAGGGATTGAACCCAGGGATGCTTAACCACTGAGGCACAAACCCAGCCCCTTTTTATTTTGAGACACAGTCTTTCTAAGCTGCTTAGGGTCTCGAAGTTGCAGAGAGTGGCCTCAAACATGCAATCCTCCTGCCTCAGACTCCCGAGTCATGGGGATTGTAGTTGTACACCACCATGCCCAGCCAGATCTGTCTTTGAATCATAGTCCCCACACAGAGAGAAGCCCTAGGTGGAAATATGTGCACAGCTCAGAGCAATCCTTCCCTTCTATGGGAAGTCATACTGCATATGGGCAGAAGTGCCCTTGGAATGCTTCCCCTTATTATTAGCTGAGCATTTTTTTGTTGTTCCCAGTCTGGGGACTGGGAAGTCCAAGGTCAAAGGACCCACATTTAATGAGGGTTTTCTTGCTGCAAAGGGATGGGAAACAAAAAATGCAGGGTTTCTTTGCAACTCTTCTTTCCTTCTTCTCAGGTAACCCCGAATCACATCCACAAGATTTCTCGCCTCTAATGCATTTAGGAAAGACGTGAACTGTGCTTAAACTGTGAGAGAGTCCAATATTGCCACCAACCCCGTGAACACTGACTTCTGTTAACAGGATGAATTTTGCATAACCACAGGAAATGGATAGAAGAATCAAATCATTCTGTCAAAGCAGACTCAGTCATCTGGGCCTAAGGTTTACCACGCTGCCCTCAACCATGAAGAGCTGGCAAAGAATGTCTGCATGCTTCGGTGGTATCAGAAGCCACTTACCACGTGTCCTTCGTAAATGACTGGTCTTGGGCAATTTCACTGAGAATATAAGATTTCGAATAACATAAACCCAAATTTAACTTTAATACTTGAAAGTATATATGAAGTTTAAAAGAATTTCAAGGACCATTTTGGAAAATTCTTGTTTAACAATTACTACCCTATTGAAACAGAACTTGGAGTATTTCAAAGGAGCTGTCAAAAGAGCTTTGAATTCTTCACATTCCACTCTTTCAAGATAGGTGCCTTGTTTTAAAAATCACACCAAAAAAATATAACCCACATCCAAAATACCTAAAGTCATCATAATACTGTTTGGATAACCAATGAGTTTCATGGTTATTGGGCATTTGATTTTTTTTTTTTTTTGATAGCAGGGAGGGTACTGGGGATTGAACCCAGGAGTGGTTAACCACTGAGCCATATCCCCTGCTCTTTTTTTTTTTTAATATTTTATTTAGAGACAGGGTCTCCCTAAGTTGCTTAGGGCCTTTCTAATTTGCAGAGGCTGACCTTGAATTCATGAACCTCCTGCCTCAGCCTCCCAAACCACAGGGATTACAGGCATGTGCCACCACAGCCCAGCGTTACTGGGCGTTTGAGGATCATGAACCAGGAAGCAGCCCTCACTAGACACCAAATCTGCGGGCACCTTGATCTTGGACTTTGCACCTTCCAGAATGGTGAGATATAAACTTCAGTTGCTTATGAGCCACTCAGCCAATGGCATTTTATTAGAGCAGCCCCCAAAGACCAAGACGCTGTGTATATATAATAATGTCATTTTAATTTTCTCATGTTTATCTACTTCTCTCTTTTCATGATGCAATTTAGCAAATATAGTTGTAAAGAAAAGCAGTAAACCAGAAGACTGGAAGAACAAGGAATAGCAAATGTGCAAGGTCCTCTCTGGCCAGGGCAGAGGTAGGAGGACAAGATCTGTTCACCAAAGTTTCTCAGGGCCCCTGGCCCAGGATTCTGCCCCTCTCATGTCTCTTTTTTTTTCTTTTTTTTTCATAAATAATTTGATGACAAATATAAAATATGATTGTGATTTAAAAGAAAACTGGAAGGTATGCATAAGCAAAGGAGAACAAAAAATAATTTGTTTATTGTTCTACCATGAGATAATGGTGTTAAGAATTTAGTATATCATTCCACACTTTTTTCTGCCTATTTTAACTACCTCTCTTAGAATGAAAGAGAGAATGAGATTGAACACAAAAGAACTTTTCAAGGTCACTGTCTTAGTATTGCTGTGTTGCTGGTAGTTTTGCTATAACAGAATACCTGAGACTGGGTACTTTATAAAGAACAGAGGTTTTGCCTGCCAGTTGGTATATGCCTATAATCCCAGTCAGTTGGGAGGCTGAAGTGGAAGGATCACTTCAAGCTTCGGGTTCTAGACCAGCCTGGACAACACAGTGAGATACTGTCTCAAACAGTAAAAGAGATACAAACAAACCCAAAACCAGAGGCTTATTTTGGGAGTCTGGAAAGCCCGAAGTCCACATCATAGTGAGGGCCTTCTTCCTCTAAGGGGATGTCAAAATAGAGATGTTTGCATCTCCTTCTTATTCTTCTCAACTCCAAGTCTGTGGATTTGCTTTCTTCTCAAAAGAAGTGGACTTTATGACTATATTTTCTAAATAGTGAGGATTTCCGCTGAAAACAGCATCTATCCTAAGAACATCTGGCTAGAGTCGCTGAATAGCATGGAGAGGACAAACCTGTGTTACAGAGACAGAGCTCTATATGGCATAGTATACGTCTGACTTGAAATGCAGAAGTGAATAGGCTCCCCCTCCAAAAAAAAAAAATTCTTTTTAAGCTGAATCAATTTCTGAAATTAGAATAAATGCATCCCTCTGTGCATCTCAAGCAGCCCCAGGGGGTTCTGGGAATGTGTGCAAAGGGTGGGGGGGGGTTGTCAAAGTGACTGCAGGTGCTAATGGCATTCGGTGTGATGGGGGATGGAGGCCAGATGCTCATTGTGATGCTGCGCTACCCCAAACAAGGACTGAAAAGCCTGTGACAGGGATCACTGAGAACCAGCCACTCCTAGGCCCTCTTCCCCCCTGCCGTGAACACAGTCTTAATGTTCTTGGGAAGCATGGGGTCCTCTTTTAAGTGCTAGGATGATGTGGGTCATAGGCCCAATTGCCCCCGGAATTAACTACAAACACACTGGTCAAATCCTCTTTTCTTTTAGCTGAATCAGAGATGGGCAGAACTAGAAGGGCCCTGAGTTAACACCCCTGGCCCTGTCCTAGGGACAGAGAGATGCAGCAGCCCCAAGGTCAATCTGAGAGATGCAGAGCCCCCAAATCCTGAATGCAGTACCTTTGCCAGCAAAACACGCCAAAGTGGTACCATTTGCTCATTTAACTCCTGCGGATCCAAGCGTCTGAGTCTTAGGAAGAGCTGGAGGTGGGGATGAACGCAATACAGATGTTACTGATATGATGCGTAAGCCCATCATATAAAATGGTACAGTATTTGCAGGGCCTGACATACTTTAGATCTCCTCTAGGTTAATTATAATATCTAATGCAATGTAAGTACTATAAAAATAATTGTTACACTATATTGTTTAGGGACTAATGACAAGGGACAAAGTTCAGTACAGACACATTTTTGTTCTTGTTGTTGTTCCAGATATTTTCTCTGAGGTTGGTTGAATTCACAGAGGCCCAGCTGAGAACATAGGAGGCTGGCAGTCATCTGAGTTGTGCCGGGGACTCCAGCCACTGTTCCACTGTTGAACTGAGTGTGGGAAGCTCAGCACACTATCAATGTTCCAGCACCAGAGCAAAGATTATCTTTAAGTTAATATATTATTTGTTTCTCAATATGAACAATGAAACCAAACATAAAGTCATTCTTTAAAAAAATGGAAAGTAAATTATTCAAATGAAATCCATGATTTGAATTCTTAAGTTACAGTTAGGAACTAAAAATCACTAAGATAACAGGAATGTGTTATAAAAATAGACACTCACTTTGCTTTGGTGGAAATGAAATTTTCTGACAGTTTTAATGCTTCCGTGGCCCATTATCTCTTTTCCTCTAGAAATGGTCACTACATTTGCCAGTGTTTCTTAGGACCTTGTAAACCTTAAGAAGTTTATTTTAAATTCAACACGCTATGTTCTCTACTGGCAGCTGGTCCTGGCAAAGTTAAATAGACAGTGGAGAGCTCAGAAATGAACCCAGTAAATTATTGCCGCAGTTATGCTGCATGTAAGTCTGGTGGGGATCAACAATGACGCCTGATTTTGAATCCATGTCTCTGTTGTTGTGGGAGAGAGAACACAGCAGCCTTGTCTGTCCAGATAAGACAGGATTGAAAATCACTCCCCTGGATTGAAAATTGTCACACCATATAGAGTTAGAACAAGCCCCTCTACTGCCACCTGCTGGGAAAACGTCATAATTAATACAAAAAGGTGCATAATGGTGTGCGTGAGCAGGACACCTCTTTAGCTGGGGCCTTACAGGGCAGAGCACAATCAGAGTAGCTTGATGTCTCTTCAGAGATTGTGCTTCCTTTCCAGGGTACAGAGCAGCTGTCCTGGGAAGCAACTGCTTAGTGAAGGGTCACAATTTCCACTCCCTCTTTCCCTGCATCTAGATGTGAAAAGTTTTCACCAATAGAAGTGATAGGTGTCTTCTTTTTAATTTTATTTTACTTATTCCAATTTTTAAATATAACAACAGAATGCAATTCAATTCATATTACACACATAGAGCACAATTTTTCATGTCTCTGGTTGTACACAAGGTAGAGTCACGCCATTCATGTCTTCATACATGTACTTAGGGTAATGATGTCCATCTCATTCTACCATCTTTCCTACAACCATACACCCTTTCTCCCTCCCTTCCTCCCCTTTGCCCTATCTAAAGTTCATCTATTCCTCCTATGCTCCCCCCACAATCCCCATTATGTATCAGCATCCTTATATCAGAGAAAACATTCGGCATTTGGCTTTTTGGGATTGGTTTATTTTACTTAGCATTATATTCTCCAACTCCATCCATTTACCTGCAAATGATGATTTTATTCTCTTTTGATGCTGAGTAATATTCTATTTTGTATATATACCACATTTCCTTTATCCATTCATCTACTGAAGGGCATCTAGGTTGGTTCCACAGTTTAGCTATTGTGATTTATGCTGCTATAAACATTGATGTCCTGCATCCCTGTAGTATGCTGTTTTTAAGTCCTCTGGGTATAAACCAAGGAGTGGGATAGCTGGGTCAAATGGTGGTTCAATTCCAAATTTTCCAAGGAATCTCCATACTGCTTTCCAGTTGGCTGCACCAATTTGCAATCCTACCAGCAATGTATGAGAATGCTTTTCCCCCACAACCTCGACAACACTTATTGTTTTTTTAATTTCTTAATAGCTGCTATACTGACTGGAGTGAGATGAACTCTTAGTTTTGATTTGCATTTCTCTAATGGCTAGAGATATTGAACATTTTGATAGGTATCTTCTTTAGGCCAAGGTGATTATGAACCAGAGGTACCTCGTTCATCTCCTCAGACCTGTCTGGTAGCTGCCTGTGGAACTCTGAGACCCACAAAAGGGCAATGCCAAAACCCAGGATCTGGGTCCCTGCTAGCCAGGAGCATCCATGCTGCAAGAGTGAGACACCTGTGTTGTGTCAGCATCCGAGATTGGTAGTCCATTGAGGGCAGCAGCTGGTGCGACTTTAGTAAATATGATTTGCTACTGGCTGATGCGTTTCATCAGCTAGCTGCTGACTAGTGGTACCAAACAGCAGCAATTATAGCAACATTAATGGAGGAAATATGAAAAAAATTGAGGCCATTTACATTTCCCTGAAAATTACTAAAAAGATTGTTCTTCCTAAATTTCATAGCAAAGTACCAGTGTAGCTCACACAGAATCCATGAGAATATGGTTTGGAAAACCTTCTGTTGCTGTTTTGTGGAAGGCAACCTTCTGCTTAATCTTTAGGGAAGATAGAACCTAGGGTGATGGGTACAGGTAAGGCCAGAAGGCCTACTGTGGCCAGGCAACTCCCTATCCTTATTTCTTTTTAATATTTATTTTTTAGTTTAAGGTGGACACAAAATGTTTATTTTAATGTGGTGCTGAGGATGGAACCCAGTGCCTCACATGTGCTGGGCAATCACTCTACCACTTAAGCCACAACCCCAGCCCTGCCTAGCCTTAATTTTGCAGGTATTTACCTGCTCACCTGATCTATGTGTAGAACCTCAGGAACTAAAACATCTCCAAAGCTGTCTTTGCTATAAAGATCATCACATTTCATGGGATGAGCTGATGAAAAGGAAGTGACATAGTACACTGGAATCCACATGGGAATTTAAAAGAAAATCCTAGGTCAGTGCTACCACATTAAGGGTCCAAGTATTTACATTCCACCCAATTTTCTGGCTCTTTGGAGCTCAGAATGTAGGTTCTCTTGTCTCTTTCTGGTTAATGGAATTCTCTGGTTATTTGTTCTGCTTTAGTATTATTGTAGGTGCACCTGGGCAGGTTTCGCCTGTTTGATAAATTTGTTAAATATTGAATATGGTTAAATATTCAAGATTAATGGACATGGGGAGGTTGTAGTATAAGTTAATCTTAACTTTTCACCAACACAAACCACCACATTAAGGTGGGTGCCTCAACATGGATGTCTACCTGTCGCTTTGTTATAATTTCTAGGTACCTATCTTAGAAATGTACCAAAGAAAGCTCACTTTCTAATTTCATGAGAGCAAAATCATACCCAGAAACCTCAGAAGAGCACATTACTGACTAAAACAGGTTCCAGTCTTAGGTCTTAAATCATAGATACTAGGGAGTGTCTTTCTAAAAAGAATATTAAATTATAAATTCAAAATCATGAACAAAAGTAAATATTTGAGTGAGAAAAATCATTAAATGTTACCAATTTAAAAAAATAAAATACCGAAGACATAACAAACTAAAGAACAATATTCTATTGGTATTTTATTGCCATTTTATTAGTCAACTAGCTGATATAACCAGTTTGCTACTTTTGGTGGGGGTGGTACTGGGGATTGAACTTCAGAGCACTTTACCACTGAGCTACATCCCCAGCTTATTTATTTATTAATTTTGAGATAGGGTCTCAGTAAGTTGCTTAGGGCCTTGCTAAATTGCTGAGGCTGGCCTTGAACTTGGGATCCTCCTGCCTCAGCCTCTTGAATTGCTGGATTACAGGCATTACTGTGCCCAGCAGTTTGCTATGTTTCTTTGTCTTGCTATTCCAATCAGGTTTCAACATGAGCTTTCTTGAGGGCAAACCTTGTCGACCCTGTAGGAGAACTAAGGACGCTAGTGGATGAGCTGGGAGCACCCCTTACCTTCGTCTCTGGCTCACAGTCCCCAGCCTCCCCACTGTTCCCTACCTCTTAACTCCAATTTGCCCAAATCCTCAGGCTCCAATCTCTGCTCATGATTCTCATCACACCATCTTCCTGCTTCTGTCCCCATGGCTGAGTGCCTTATGGTTGCTGTTTTTTGTCTCAAGCCCTGGAGAGCCTGAACCTGGTTAGCTCAGCTTGGCTTTTGCAGAGAAGCACCGTGCAGGTCTGCATCCCTGCGTAGAGGCCCATCCAAGGTCCAGCCAGCTCTGCTATCAGCCTTCTCTCCTATTGTAAATATTCTGCCAGTGCGTTGTTTGCCATTGATTAGAGTGCTTTGTTACACGGTCAGATCTTTACCATTTGGTGCAGACAGGCTAGGCAAAGGAATAACTACTAGGAGTTTTGATAAAAGCACTTATTTGTTTGTTTACTCCTCCCAGTGGTGGCCCCAGTAACAGATTCTTGATTCCTCCCATGTCAGATCGAGCACTTGGTACAGTCCTGAGTAAACTGAGTGATTTAGAAACTCCACAGAAGCTGAAGGTGGAGGCCCCGGCTTGTAATCCTAGCAGCTGGGGAGACTGAGACAGGAGGATCGGAAGTTTAAAGACAGCCTCAGCAACTTAGCCAGGCCCTAAGCAACTTATTGAGACCCTGTCTCAAAATAAAAAATATAAAGGGCTGGGATAAAAATTAAAAAGTCTCAGTGGTTAAGTGCACCTGGTACAGAAAGAAAGAGAGAGAGAAGGAAAGAGAGAAAGAGAAAGACTCCGCAGTGTAGTGATTGAAGTCCTCCATTAATGACAATGTACACGAACTTCTGAAAGAAGGTTCTCATTTCACAAACCCTGATCTCTTTTTTTGGGGGGTGAGGTGGGATACCAGGGATTGATCTCAGGGAATTCAACCACTGAGCCACATTTTGTATTTTATTTAGAGATAGGTCTCAGTGAGTTACTTAGTGCCTCGCTTTTGCTGAAGCTGGCTTTAAACTCTCGATCCTCCTGCCTCAGCCATCCCAGCCGTTGGGATTATAGGTATGTGCCTTTCTTATTTACTAGTATTTTACAACTGTACATAATAGTGGGATTCATGATGCCATATCTGTACATGCACATAACATGATTCGATGGATCTCATTTCCCAGTGCCTTCCCTTTCCCTCCTCTCCTCCTTCCCCTGATCTGCTTGCTCTAGGCTATTGATCTTCCTTATGTTATTATTATTATTATTATTATTACCATCATCATCATCATTATTTTAATTAGTGCATTATAATTGTATGTATGCAAGATTCATTGGGGTATATTCGTGCATGGATATAGCATCATTGGTAGATTTCATTCCCCAGTACTTCCTAGTGCCCTCCCCTCTTCCCTCCCTGTCCATCTGATTCCTCTACTCTGTTTGTCTCCCTTCAATTACCCCCTGTACCTTCCTTTTTTGTTCCCTTTTCTCTCTCTCTCTCTCTCTCTCTCTCTCACTTCCATGTCTGAGAGAAAACATCCGATCCTTGATTTTCTGAGTTTGACTAATTTCACTTAGCATAATGTTCTCCAGCTCTGTTCATTGACCAGCAAATGACATAATATGGTTCTTCCTTATGACTGAGTAAAACTCCATTGTGTATACACACCACATTTTCTTTATCCATTCATCTCTTGATGGGCACCTGGATTGGTTCCATAACTTGGCTAGTGTGAATTGTGCTGCTGTAAACATTCATATGCAGGTATCACTATAGTAAGACAATTTTGGTTTTTTTGGATAAATATTAAGGGGTGGGATAGCTCGGTCATGGCGGTTCAGTTCCTTTTTTGCGGGGGAATCGCCATACTACTTTCCAAAGAGGTTGCACCAATTTGCAGTCCCACCAACAATATATAAGAATATGTAGTTATTCTTATTACGCTGTAGTGATGTAAACTTTTGGGGGAAGCTACTTAACATTCATGCAAAACCTAAGAAGTCCGGCATTTTGTTTCAGTAGCTTCACCTCCAGGAACTCTAAGGTGATTAATCCCTTCAACATCTAGCACATACTTATCAAACAACTATTATGTGCTAGGTCTTATACTGTGGGATTTACCATGATAAGGAGAACCTGATTATTATCTGAATAGAATTTGGTTTAAGAAATAATCAGATGAATGTGCCATAGAAAAATTAACAATGGGCCAGGCTCAGTGGCTCAGAAGTTGAGGCAGAAAGATTGCAAGTTCAAAGCCAGCCTCAGCAATTCAGTGAGCCCCTAAGGAACTTAGTAAGACCCTGTTTCAAAATAAAAATAAATAAATAAATAAAAGGGCTGGGGATATAGCTCAGTAGTTAAGCATCCCTGCGTTTAATTCCCAGGAACCCATCAACACATGAATGGTTAAAAAAATATGGTATATTTACAAATGGAATTTTACTCAGTCATAAGGAAGAATGAAATTATGTCATTTCACAAAATTAGAAATGAATAATGGAAACATGAATGATTAAAGACTGACAACTACTGGCAAAAGTAGATTTGTTATGGTTGGTTGGAATGTGCCCCCTCTAAATTCATGTGTTGGAAATGTAATCCCCAGTGCAACAATATTGGAGGTGGGGCCTAAGGGGAGGTGTCTAGGTCACAAGGGCTCTGCCCTATACAAAAGTTTGTAGGAGTGGATTCTCTCGATTGCCCCTCTATAATGTGTCCGCCGTATTGTGACACAGCACAAAGGCCCTCACCAGGTGCTGGCCCCTCCATGTTGGACTTTTCAGCCTTCAGAACTGTGAGAGAATAAATTTCTCTTCTTTATAAATTACCCAGTTTCAGGTGTTCTGTTACAGGAACACAAAAGGGATGGGAGAATTTGCCCTTTAAGACTATTGGTGGCCAGGTGTCTGGTGCACGCCTGTAATCCCAGTGGCTCTGAAGGCTGAGGCAGGAGGATTGTAAATTCAAAATCAGCCTCAGCAAAAGCAAGGTCCTAAGCAACTCAGGGAGACCCTGACTCTAAATAAAATACAAAATACTGGGGATGTGGTTCAGGAGTCAAGCACCCCTGAGTTCAATCCTCCCAGTATCCCCCCCACCACAAAAGAAGGACTATTGTAGTGTGCATTGATTGTGCACAAAAATCACAAAAGGTTGAAACAAACTGTTTTAAACACTCCTGCTTGCTTTGTAGAGCCTATGGGTGTAGTGTTTAGAATACAAATTCTAAAATCTACATTACTAGTCCTGTGACCTTGGCATTTTACAGACATTCTCTGAGACTAATAGTTTTTCTACCTGGTTATGAAAATTCAAAAAGACAGATTCACTCATGAAAGGAGTGCCCACCAATACTGGGTACTTCTCTGGGCACTGGAGATATTACAGAGAGCAGAAGAGGGTACTAGAAGGGGAGATAGGCAAACAGCACCTACCATTAAGACATTTCTCATCTCCTTCAACTTGTTTGGGCTGGTGCATCCCTCAGCATGTGCCATGTCACTCCAATCCTTGCTTTTGTGGTCACACCACCTTCTCTGTGATCTTCTGTATGGGAACCCCATTCATAAGGACCCTTGCTACCACATCAGGCCCACCTGGATAATTCAGGATGAATCACTCCATCTCAACGTCTGTGAAGTTTTCATGTCTGCATGATCAGTTGATATTGATACTACATCCCCTCATGGCAGTGATAAAGTGCTGTTGTCAGGCACTTGGCTCCTGTTCTGGGTGTGAATATGTGTAATATGTTAATATGGCTTTACCTTCTGGAGAGAGGAATATCACATAATCTATATAGGTTTTCTGCAATTCTTTTATAAAAAATGATGTCCTTTCTTCCTTATTCATTGGTTTATCCATTCATTTATTTATAGGTGTATGGCCTCCTAGAACTTTATATTATACTTTGGGTTATAATAATTCTATTTTTTTTCTTTTGTTGTTCAACTGGTTTCAGTTTTGGCCACTGGGAACTCTTTCAGAGTGTTTGCTATGATGTCCCTTTGACATACTTCCAGCATTTTTTAAAAGCAATTTATGGTTCTGTGAGATGCTCCAGGCTCATCATGTTATTTTCCCTGCCCTAGTTCTAGAATCATCCTCTGTTCTTTTTCTTGGAGAAAGATAATTAGAAACCAAGATCTAGGTGCTCACTACCAGTAAGTACCAATAAGTCCAGGCCATTCAGCAGACAGACAGGAACATATCCATGTCTACCAACCTTTGTACGCACACCTACCTACACTTACTCTGCATCAGTCTGTATGTATAAATAAACATGAGTTCATAGTGACATCTCTGATTCCAATATAAGACCACAGGATTCATTCCTGCCTCTTACTCTTACTTTTTTATAAATTTCTCTGTGTAATAAACTTCAAACCATTCAAACCCTTCCTTCCTTCCTTCATAGAATGCTTGTCATCTCAGAATACCCCCATATCAAACAAATTTACAACTGGAATTTTGTGTTCATGTAACTTCTTTCTTGTCTCAAGTCTAACTTTCTAATCAAAGCACCATTTATTTAGGTCATCGTTGTACCCTGTGTCCTTCAGTAAGTTTATGTCTTATGTTTGTAATACAGTTAGATTTATATGTCAAAAATCTGCTTTCCATTACAGATTTGCCCTATATCCAGATCCAGTTTTTAAAATTTGCCTTCCTTAAAGTTTACTCTTTGTGATGCACAGTTCTCTGAGTGTGGAGAGATGTGTATCTGTGTATCCCAGGCCCATCACACTAAGCATTCCCCTGCGTGTCCACTTGATAATCAACCATTCGCCATCTCTCAGCTCCTGACAATCATGGGGCTATTTTCAATCCTTATGGTTTTGCCTTTTCCAGAATGTCATATCAATGAAAACTTTTGGCATGAATCAATGACTCATGGATTTTCATTGGCTGATTAGTATTTGATTATATGGATGTACCACTGTTGAATTGTATCATGGTTGCTTCCAGGTTTTTATTATAAATCAAGTTTCTAATAAATATTTGTATGTATGTTTCATATGAATTTGCTTTTAATTCTCTTGGGAAAATACCCAGAAACATGATTGCTGGATCATATGCTAAGTATGCATTTAATTTTGTAAAAACTGTACTAAATTGTCTTACAAAGTGGTTGGGCCAGTTTCCATACCCAGCAGCAATGCATGAGAGTTTTTATGCTTTACATCCATGGCAATATTTAGTGTGGTCAGCTTCTTGGATTTAGCCATTGTTTTAAGTAATTCATAAAGTCTTTGCACAGAAGAGTACACATTTAAAACATCAATTAATGGGGCTAGGGTTGTGGCTCAGTGGTAGAGCACTCTCCTCACACATGCGAGACCCTGGGCTCGATCCTCAGCATCACATAAAAAATAATAATTAAGTGAAATAAAGGTGTTGTGTCCAACTACAACTAAAAAATAAATTAAAAAAAAGTACTCTGACTTAAAAAAATCAATTAATATGTGTTGTTAATAATAATGTTAAAGATTAAAAGCCTAAGTCAGAAGGTTCTTTCCATGTGTCTGTGGTGATGGAGGAAATGTATGCTTTTGCATAAAGAATGGTGCCTGGCACACAGGAGGTGTTTAATAAATGATCCTTCCTCTCCAGTCTGCCTTTTCTCAGGCAGTTCTGCTTTCTTAGGAGGGAAAGCTTCATGATACAGGAAAGAAGGTTTGATGCTGTGCTATCAGGAAGCTGTCACTGGAGGGGGGGTCATTTTTTAGGACGCTTGGTCATTACACCTGCTCCAGGTACAGAGAAGGCGGGGCCTCAAGTCTGTGGAAGATATTCTGTCAAACTCAAAGCCCTTCCCACCCTTCTCACTTTTCTAGAACTCTCTACTACGCGGCAACTGAGGAAGATAGGAAAGCAGAAGGAAGGGAAAGGGACTTTTTACTTCCTTTTTGCCCCTCCTTAGACTGTCCAAATTCCTATTTATGAACTTGTCCGAGTTCCTGAACTATCAGTAACAGCCAGCAGTACCCTGTCCTCATAAGTCTGAGTTCAAGCTCTTGGGCCTGCTCCTCTGAGCACCTCTGCCCCTTTGTTCTCCAGTCCTGGGGGTGTATAGCTGCTTCCTGCAGCTGCCCCTCCCTGAATAAACTCAGCATCCTCTTCCACTCTCTCAGTCCCCCAGCAGGTACAGCTAATTCCCTCTATTAAGTTCTCTTTGGTGGAATACCTAGCATGGTTTGCATTTTTCTGATGTCCTTAGATTCTGATATTTAGGTTCTTTGTTGGCTATTAAAAACAGTGCTGCAAAAAAAAAAGAAAAAAAAAACAGTGCTGCAGGTGGGTATTGTACCCCACACTTGTAATCCCAGCAATGCAGGAGGCCGAGGCAGGAAGATTGCA
Organism: Marmota marmota marmota; assembly: GCF_001458135.2. Classification (NCBI taxonomy): domain Eukaryota; kingdom Metazoa; phylum Chordata; class Mammalia; order Rodentia; family Sciuridae; genus Marmota; species Marmota marmota. The sequence goes on from NW_026000020.1 coordinate 5,675,664, forward strand.
AGTTTGGGGCCAGCCTGGCCAACTTAGCAAGACCCTGTCTCAAAACAAAAACCAGAAAGGTCTGGGAATGTAGCTCAGTGGTTGAGCACCCCTGGCCCAATCTCCACAGTACTCCTACAAAACAAAATAAAACAATGCTGCTGTAAACATTTGTACCCGTCTCCGGGGACACATCACTGTCATGTCTCACCTGCCTCTGGATGTTCCTGGCCCCTCCCATCAGTGTATACCACCCCTGCTCATTAGTCCCTATTTTTCTAGGGAAGCCATTGCCCTAGACACATACACTGGGGTTGGAGCTTCCTTTATGTCAAGAGCTGAGGCAGGATTCAGGAATCGTTTTTAATCCACATCTTTATTTTTCCTGTGCAAATGTCAATGCAGGCATAATTAATAGTTAAGGCTTTAAAAATATACGCATTTTGAGAAAACATTGCTAGTTACATTTTGCTGATGCTATGAGATTGGATCAACGACCTTTAATAGACCTTCTTATTCATTTTTTAAAAGTTAAAATGGTCAAATGACCCACAGTAAATGGTCAAAGGACCTGCAAGAAGAGACCCATGTAAGTCCAAAATACATAATTGAAAATGCAGTACTTTTGGCATGACCTATATTAGGACCCAATTATGTAATATATGGATTATAACATCAGATCACAGAGACTTCGAAATTTTCAAAGCAAAGTGGGGGATTTTGTCTGATGAGAAGAAGAAAGGAGGAGGAGGGAAGGAGAGAGAGAAGAGAAGGGGAATAGAAAAAGAAAGATTCATCATTGTGTAATTTGCAATGTGTATTCAAGTGAAGGATAGACCACAGAAAGTATAATTTGCAATCACAGAACCAAAATATACAAATCTGTTATAAAATGTTAATGTAGTTATATTTATTGGATTAAAAAAAAATCCTAGTTTCTGCAATCTGCAAGCTCTCAGCTAGCTATAAGCTTTGCCTTAGGATGGAATTCCAAGAGGGTTTGAGGCTTCCTCAGGTATGAAGGAGCAGTTTGTAAAGATACGGATTATGGGCCTCATCTTCTACAAGTCCCGGTCAACAGCATTTTTGACTTACGACACCATTCCAACCTCCAAACTAAAAGCCTCTCCCTGAACAGAGCTCTCCTCTTGGAGGTAGGACAGCTCGTCCCGGGGGGTCACATAGCCCTAGCAGCAGGCTATCCCGGCAGTGGCAGTTGGTTCCAATCTCCTTTGGGGACTCCCAGCATCATTCTCACCATGCAATGCACTCTCTTCAGAGTTTGTCTAAATTCCTGTGTCTGCCAAATTTCTCTGAGTCCCTGAATGATCAGTGATGGCCCACAGCATCCTGTCCTCAGAGGTCCCAGTCCTAGGACAAGAACGGAAGCTGTCTTTGAATCCCTTTGGCAAGTGAAAAGGGGACACCGCTCTTCCCCTAAAGAGAAGCTCTATTCTAGGAAGCAGATCCTGGTGTCACTGTGGCTGCATATGCCAGGGAGTCTAGTATTGCTTTGCCAATTTGAAGGGGCCTCCCACAGAATTTGTGCTTGCCACAGAACCACCAAAGGCTGGGGTTTCTAGGGGTCCCAGCAAGCATGTAAAGAGACATCAGACTCAGAAATACATCCTCAGACCATCTCATATAAGATCGAATTTTCGTTTCTGCCTATCTTTTAAGTTTCTTGTTATATTTTATTTTTTTTAATATTTATTTTTTAGTTATAGGTGGGCACAATATCTTTATTTTATTATTATTTTGTTTTTTATGTGATGCTGAGGATCGAACCCAGTGCCTGACGCATGCTAGGCGAACGCTCTACCACTGAGCCCCCGCTTGTAACTTTTCATAATGAGATGGTGATAGAGTGAGGTTGGAGGTGAGGAAAAAGAAAGGGTGACTAAGTAATCTTCCATTTGTAGGAAAATTAGGTTACAAGTCCTAAAAATCTCCTCATGGATTCCATAAAAAAACAAAACAAAACAAAAAATTGGGCCAGCATGTAGCACACACTTGTGGTCCCAGCTACTTGGGAGGCTGAGGCAGGAGGATCACTTGAGGCCAGGACTTCAAGGTCAGCCTGGACAACATAGTGAGAATCTGTCTCAGAAGCAAATTATTACAGTTCCCCATACATACTTGCATGTGCTTGGACTGAGGACACTCCACATTTCCCTGCCCTGCTTGGAATTTCATGAAGATCTTACAGTAACCTGGCACTTCCCTGGAGCTAACATCCTGAGTCCCATTTTCTAGAGAAGAAAACCAAAGCTCTCTCCTGCAGTCACACTGCTTGCAAAGGATGAGCAGAATGCAGGATGAGGAATGCAGCCCCAGCTGAGTCCTCCGCCACACAGCTGCAGACATACAGCGTTGCACAGAGAGTCGGCCCCCATGGAGCAGCTCATTTTCACTACTGTTTGGCCTCTGTCTTTGCAGCCTCATCGGGAGCCTCCGCATCAGACGGGGGGCTGCTCCCACTGCCCTTCACCTGGCTCTCCAGCTGGCTGAGCCGCTGCTTCACCTTCATCTGGTTGGAGTTATACTCCGCCAGGAGCCTCGCAAACCTGGTCTGTAGCATGTCCAGGGAGGACTCCAGGTGCTCCACCTTCTCCTCGATGTCCTTGGGGTCTGCCCCAGCCTTGGCCACATCCTCATCGATCAGGTTGTCCTTCATCAGGATCTGCCGTCCCTTCTCCTCCAGAGCCTTCTTGGCCTCAGGGTATTCAGTGAGGGCCTCCATCAGATCATCCTTGGACAGGCAGAACAAGTCCGAGTAACCGATGCTCCTGATGTTCGCCGTCCTGCGGTTCCCCGACTTGCTTCCCTTGATGTTTAAGATGCTGATCTCCCCAAAGTAACTGCCATCGCTGAGGACCACAAACTGGGTGATCCCATCATCGGCCACCACAGCCAGCTTGCCCTCCTTGATGATGTACATCTCCTTCCCAATGTCCCCCTTCTTGCAGATATAATCCCCAGGGCTGAACACGGTTGGCCGCAGCTTCAGCACCAGCTCCACCAGCAGCCCCGCCTCGCAGTCCTGGAAGATGCGGACCTTCCTTAGGGTGTCCAGGTGCACGTTGATGGCGATCTCGGCTTTCAGCTTGTCTGGAAGGCTCTTCAGCACCTCCTTTTCATCCACCGTCTTCCCGTTGGCCCACAGGTAGTCAAACCAGCGGATAACCCGGGTCTCCAAGTCCTTGGTCACCTTGCGGAACTGCATGTACTGCTTGATGGAGTCAATCTTAGCCTGGAACTCAGCCCTGGAGGCATTCATGTTCGAGATCATGGAACCCACGTTGCCCACAATGGTGGCAAAAATCAGAACACCCACCAAGAAGTCAATGACCACAAAGAGATACTCCTCGTCTTTCACGGGGGGTGGAGTCTCACCGATGGTGGTCAGGGTCAAGGTGGACCAGTAGAGACTGTAAATGTACTTCCTGGAGAGGCGTGCATGCTCTGGCTTGGAGATATTTGGGTAGACCCAGGAGTCTGTTCCGAAACCGATGAACTTGGAGATGGCAAAGTAGATGCAGGCATTCCAGTGGATAATGACGAGGATGTACAGGACCAAGTTCCCAATCCTGAACACATTGGGGTAGCTGGTCCTCGTCTCTGTGCGGTCAAAGAATTCAAAGAGGCGAGAAAGTCTCAGTAGGCGGTTGAACCTCAGTTCTGGGTAGTTCATGCCCCACTTTATATAAGCCAGGTCTGTGGGGACCAGGGACAATACATCCAGCTTGAACTGCATGGACTTTGTGTAATGTTTCCACAGCCTGCTAGTATCCTGGACCATCAAGCCTTGCTCGAGGAAACCTAAAGAAGAAAAAGAAGGTCACGTGGGCATCAGAGCACCTGGCTTTCTTTGGTCACGGGCAGAGAAAGGTATTTTATATCAGGACTACACACTATGCAGTGACACCTATGTAAGGACAGCAGCTTCCAAGAGCTGTGGGAAACTCACACTCACGGATTTTCTTCGATGATGTTCTAATGCATTCTATATTCTATTCAGCTTTTCAAAAACCAGATCAGTTGGGCAATGTTGAAAATAGATTGGGTATCATCCATGTTGGCATCCTGACCTTTAGGTTTCCTGTTATATTTTCACCATCAGATGGTGGCAGAGTGAGGTTGGGGAGGGAAAAGAGGAAGGGTGACTACATAATCTTCCATTTCTAAGAAAATCAGGTTACATACAAGTCCTAAAAATCTCCTCATGGATTTCATAAAAAAATAATTGGGCCTGACATGGTAGCACACACCTGTGCTCCAGCTACTTGGGAGGCCAAGGCAGGAAAAGATTATTACATTTTAAAGGATAAATGAAAATTTGTATATATGATTTATATATAATATAATTTTAATATATAATTATATAAATTTTTACTTACATATACATTATTATTAATATATATAAAATTCATAATTATACATGTATTATCTATATACATAAATTTATATAAAATTATATAAATTTCATGTACTATTTATATAATCATATATACATAAATTTATATATAACCATATTATTTATAAATTATACATGATTATATGAATTTACAATGTGTATAATTTTATGATTTATAAATTTTATATAATTTATTTTATAAATTATATTTTACAAATATTGTATAATATACTTTTTTATAAGTTATATATTATGAATTAATAATTATTATTTATATAATATATAAATTATAATAGTTCATATAAATATATAAAATTTTAAAATACATAAAATTATAAAAATAAAATATAGGACTGGGTTGTGGCTCAGAGGTAGAGCACTTGCCTAGCATGTGTGAGGCACTGGGTTCGATCCTCAGCACCACATAAAAATAAAGACATTGCATCCACCTATAATTTAAAAATAAATATTAAAAAATAATAAAATAAAATCTATATGAAATTTAAAATGTACAAAATCATAAATTATATATTTTATGATATATTTTATTTTATAAATCATGCAAAATTTATAAAATTATATATTTTCTACATTTATACATTATTATTTATGTAATTGTATATTATATATAAATATAAATGGGTACATATATGTGTGTATTGATTTTAAAAGGGGCTTTTCTAAGTTAACTTTCAGAGTCAGAGTGAGCTGAAGAGTTCATTGCCTGGGATTGGCTTGAAAATATTCCAGGCAGCAAAAAAAAAGGGACGGGGTGGGGCAGGTGACGGACAGAGGGTAAGAAGCTGGGAAGTGTGGAACTGGGTGAGGGCCGTAGGGGTCACAATACTGTTCCCTCTGCTTCTGGCTGGGTACACTGGAATATCAATCATAAACATTTAAACACACAGCTCAGATTCTATCAAATTGATTTCACCAGTCTCATGGGGCACAACCTGCCTTTGAGAAACCCTCCCCAGGAGTGGGGTGGCTCCTCCTGGTTGCACATTATAGTCTCCTAAGCTGCTAGAAGTCTGGGATTTGTGTCCAAAGACTCAGACTGGCAGGAGACAGGCTGGATACAGGAGTTAAGAGGCGTTCCGACCAGTGCACTCTATCATGGAACTCGTGACCTGCATTCTTTCAGTTTTCGCTATTTCCTAACATGCATAGGAATAGAGAGAGTAATATAATGGGTGCTTTTGAACTTTGGGTAAGCAGCAGAGTCCCCTATGGGGGGTTCAGTGGGACACAGAGGGCTTGAGCCTGGATGTCTGGGGCACTTCTAACAGGTTCTGGGTGCTGCTGCCACTGGTCCAGGGCCACACTTTGAGGCTATATGGGGGGTAGGCTGTCACCTCTATTAAAATTGGAAATCAAGTTTATCCACACATAAAGTATGTCCACACATAAAGGACACCCCACCTCCAGCCCCTATTCTTCACCTCCTTCTTTTGTCATCCATTCTTCCTTTGGTGTCTTTGGTGTCTTTGGGCGGGTAGGTTCCAAGATCCACCTACCCGTCCTGCCCAAGGATACAAAAATCCTCAGTTGGTTGAGCCCGAGGACACAGAGGGATAGAAGGGCCATTGCACATGTACTTATTGAGTGCCTGGGCTGTCACATAGCATTCCTGTGCCTTGACACGTCTTGACACTTCTTTGAGACCTTTCTCTCAATTCTGATGAGTTTTCCCCTTGGACCATGATCCACAGCCACTTGGTTTCTGTGCTTCCCTCTCCCCCAACTTCCTGATGCACCTGGTGTTGCCCAGGGCGGAACACAGGCATAAGAGTCAACGTCTGAGCGAGGGGTCTTGTTGCACCAAACTTGGCTGAGATCAAGGACAGCCAGCCCAATGGACTGTTCATGGAGCTCTGAGCCTGTGCAAGCTAATGATGTGCAGCAGAGTGGCAGATCCCCAGGGCTGGCAGGTCACCATGTAAGCCTCAAGCCATGCATGGGAGGTCTTCTAAGTGACAGTGCTAGGCACCAGTGTGGGAGCCCGTGTGGCATAACTGGGTAGTGTCTGTGGACTTTGAGCAACTCACACAGTGTCTCTGGCCTTGTTTTCTAAATGAAAAACGGAGACCACCATCCTGCACCTCTTGTCTTGTGCAGTAGTTCCAATGAGAGCATGAGATGTGTTTGGAATGCTTTATAAACTACGAAGACACATAGAGAGAGGTGTGCTTGCTGTGACCTGGTGGTGTTAACATGGACAATTATGGCACAGTTTTTAGTTTAAAAATCTTGAAAGAAATAAGCAGGGCTTTTGCCAGTCTTCCTGTGAATTAGAAAAGGGAGCACAGCTCTGAGCCTGAGGGGTGGTGAGTTTTAGTCCTGGTAGAGGCAGTAGAAGGAGGTCTCATGTCCTTGGCACTGTGCTCTGAAAGCTACTGAGTAACTTTCCCTTTTGCTCCGCTACCAGTCTTGAACAGGCAGAGCTTGGAGGGGTCCTTCCAGATTGAAGTGTGGCATTCTTGCTTTATAGATGTCCACAGAGACAGCTTGACCTGCTCAAAGCCCTTCAGTTTTCTGGGAGAGCAGAGCCCAGAGCATAGGCATTCTGACCCCTGCTCAGGGTCCATTCCAAGGTTCAGCATAGAGGGACCTGGAATAGCAGCACCCATCTTCATGGTTAAATGGTCCCCAGACCTCCTGGCCTCTCATGGTCAAAGACAGGTAATGTCCAACCTGTTATTCTGGATCTCTCTGAGCATTCCATGTGGTACCCAATATCCCCCTAACCCCAAAGTCTGTGGCCTGGCTCAGAGCAGTCTCCAGGCCTGGGACAGACTCACCTGTCCGAGTGCGTACCAGCATGTCCAAGCCATAAATGACATCTGATGAGTAGTCCAGGACCAACCACAGCATCAGGTGCTCAGACTGGAGCTCATCAAAACAGGCCCTAGACAAACCCAGCATGAGAGATGAGACAGATGGCCACTTGTCAGAACACAGGCCAGGCAGCATCTTCGTACCGTAAACATGGCTCACTTCACGCAGTGACAGTCCTGCTTGCAGGGTTAGAACCCCAGAGTATTAACCCAGGCCTCTGATGAGGAAACAGAGTTTCTTTTTGTTCCTCCAGAACTTGGGATTTGAACCCAGGGCCTTGGACATGCTAGGCAAGTGCTCTACCACCGAGCTGCACCCCAGCTCTAGAGACTCAGGTTTTAGAAAGTTATTGTTCCATGGTTATGGGGCTGCTAAAAAGAGCCAGGGGCTGGGAGCGTGGGTCAGTGGTAGAGGATGCACAAAGTCCTGCTTTGAGCCCATTACCAAAAATGAAGGAGGAATTGAAGACAGAGGAGAAGGAGGAAGAGAGCTGGGATTGACCCCAAAGAGTGACAGTGAGCTATAAAACCCTAATAGGTGCATTTTTTCTAGGCCTCTTGGTAGAGTCAGGTAATGGGGCTAAGGACCTACAACAAAGTGTGACAACTGAGAAACTGACAACTAAACAAGCCAGTGAAGATCTCCTATCTTTTCCTCTTTACACTCTCTCTCTCTCACAGAGCCAACACCCCGGAACTCCCCTGCTGACCTCAGAAGAGCAGCAGCCTGTCCCTGTGGCCCTTCCTGTGGCTTGCTCAGCAACCCTCTGAAGAGCAACAGTTCACTCCTGGGTCCTCAGATTCTGACTGACAGGCAGGGAGCAGTGCAGCCCCCTGCTAACTTGCAAGGAGAGGTCTCCACATTCCCTTCTTTGTCCTGCAAACCCTCAGGAGAGCTGATCACTCCTTTCTCAGGCCATCCCAGGACTCCTCTTACACTGGGGTAGCGTCATGACTTGGATTTTAAATGTCCCCAAAGGCTTATGTGTTAAAGACGTGACCGCAGCCTGTGCTGCTCCTGGGAGGTGTGGGACCATTAGCAGATGGGGCCTATGGGAGGAAGGGAGGTCATTGAGGGCATGCTCTTGAAGTGGAGATGGGGACCTGGCCCCCCAATACTTCATGCTGAGGTGAGCAGCTTCCCCCATCACCCACTCCCCATGATATGCTGCTGCTTTGTCACAGGCCCAAAAGCAAAAAATTGCCCATCAAGGGAGAGCTCAGAAGCTGGGTTCAAATAAACCTTTCCTCCTTTTAAGTTGTTTATCTCAGGCTTTTTGTCAAAGTGATAGAAAGATGACTAATGCGTGATCAGAAATGCCACCACGCTGTCTCCCAGAGCAGCAGCTGTCTGTCTTGCAGTCTTGCTCAGGAATGCCTCAAAGCCCACTGTCTAATGTCAGAGGGGAAGGACTTGCCTCTGTGTCCTGGTCTTGCATGTCAGCTCAGCAAAGCCCCAAAGGCACCCCTCACCCTCTCGGGGCTGCATCCTGGTTGGTCCTATCATGCTTTGGAGAGCCCCAAGTCCTCGCTGACTCTCAGAAGTGTAGAGACCTGCCCCTGCATGCTTGTCCTGCAGGCTTGCCTAGGGCCCTCCAGCTGCTCTCAGAAGAGCAGCGTATTCTGCATCCTTGTCCTGCAGGTCTGCTGGGAAGGGCTCCTAGATCCCTGGCTTACCTTGAGAGAGCAGAGTATGGCCCTCATCCCTGCTCAGGAACTTGCAGCCCATAGACTTTCTCAGAAATACCCCCAACTCTGCCTGCCTGCAGAATAGAGCTGCCAGTCCTGCATCCTCATCTGGTAGCCTGCTCAGGAATGCTCCAAAGGCCCCTATTGAATGTGGCTCCCTCTGGTCCCTCTCCCGGTAGCTCTGCTCAGGAAAGCCTCTGGAGCCCCTTCAGAGGAGCAGTATCTTGTCCCTGTATTTACAAACATCACTTCCTAGGAAAGGTTTAATTTTCCCCTGGTGCTTGGGAAGCACCAATTCAACCCTGCACCTCCCACCTGCAGCTCACTTAGAAAAGTGCCAAAGCCTGTGCTTCTCTCCAGAAGAGCAACAGCTTCTTTTAAACTTCCCAAAGTACATGCTTGCCTAGGAACACCCTGCAAACCCACATCCACCCTCAAAATAGTAGCAGCTTCAATTCACAATAGCTAAACTATGGAACCAACCTAGGTGCCCTTCAACAGATGAATGGATAAAGAAAATGTGGTTCGTATACAAAGAGCGTCTCAAGCCCAGCTTGTCAGCAGTGACTTAGAGCACCCCCATAGTCCTCTTGGAGAACCTCCTGATTTTATAGGTGGAGAAACTGAGGCACCAGAGCTATAAGGTGGCTGTGAGGGGACCAGAACTCTGAGATCCTGGGTGACACTCCATCTTCTGGCCATGGCTGCCCTCACCTGCTCCAGCCCGCCTCGAGTGATGGCCCAGCCCCTGCACCTACCTGCACACAAGCAGACACCAGTTATAGAAGACTGGCATGGCAATAGTGGTCAGCCAGCGGTAGTAGAGGTTGCTGGAGGGATCCATCACAAAGTCTTCCTTCTTCTTTCTGGAAACACACACACTCACAAACAGTTCAGTGTGTTGAAGGGTTGTGGCTTTGGGAGGGTTTTAGAGAACTGAGGGTAATTTCAGGTTGACACTGGACAATGACTATACACATCAGTGTCCTCTCAGTCTCAGGGGGTCACACACGGTGTCCCTGAATGGGAAGACAGGCTGGAATCCAGGGCAGACTTTGGGGTCCTTCCCTCCCAGCTCAACTCCCCAGGAAGCCATAGTCATGACAATGATATTTTGTGTGACATGTGGCAGCGTCCTTGCCCTTCAGGATTCTGGAAATGAAAATGCTGTCTGGCAATGTCACCAAGGACTAGTGAGGGAGCGTTGGGACCGTCCAGGGGAGCTTTGTGTAAGTGCTGATTCCCAGGCCCTCCCATCCCCCCTCCAGAGCTGGGGCCTGGAGATGTGCATTTACACCCCGACTGGGGGTTTCCAAGGAAGCTGCTTTCCTTTGAATATGGAAGCCCAAGAGTATGCCCTTGGGAACCCTCCCTGCTTCCCTCACTGAATTTGTGCTAAAATGAGGTTATTGATTTTATTATTATCATCTATTATTCCTAAACTGTGAGGCGAACCACCCCATTCGAGTACACCCCAAGAAATTAGTGGTTCTATCCAAAGTTCTAGAATTTATGATCTTTTTCCATGAGCTCCTGGGAAAGTCGAAGACATCCTGAGACCAGACACATTTTGAGGTCGGTGGTGAAAACCCAAATCCACATACTGAGTTTTAAAGTCATGTATCAAGCTCTGTGCTTTGATGCAAAGGGTGTGGCCTGTAAGTTGTTCTCAAAACTTGTCTCTGGACCCACTGAAGGGAACCCAAGAGCAGAAATGAAGCAGAAGTCAGAACAGTTTTGTGAGGCATGTGCAGACAGCCCCTGGCTTAGGTGGTTCAGCTTAATGATTATTTTGACTTTACAATGGTGTCAAAGATATGCATTCAGTAGACACCTGACCTTGAATTTGGATTTTTTCCCAGCTTGGTAATGTGCAATCCAATTCTCTCTCCATGCTGGTTGGTGGCATGGAGCCATAGTGCCTAGTCAGTCACATGATCTCTTATTACCATATATAACAGGCTTTGTGTTGGAGGATTCTGCTCAGCTGTGGGCTAATGCGAGTTCGGAGAGGGCTTAAGGTAGGCAGGGCTGTGGTGGGAGGTTTGATAGGTAAGGTGTATTCAATGTACATTTGACTTGGGATATTTTCAACTTAAGAGTGTTTATTGGAATGTTGCCCTAACTCAAGTCAAGGAGTATTTTTAGTGGCAAATCTCAGAGTCAAGTCCTGCAAATGAAGCCAAGTTCAGATGCATATTCAGACATTGCAGGATGGTCCTGCTGGTACACATGGCTTTATTCTCCTTCCTCTTTATCTTTTCTGCTTTCTGGTATGTGTATGATACTGGTGATTGAACCCAGGGTCTATATGCCCAACCCTTTTTAATTTTTATTTTAAGACAGGGTCTTGCTAAGTTGTCCAGGCTGGCTTTGAACTTTTGATCCTTGAATTTTTGCCTCAGCCTCCTGAATAGCTGAGATCATATTGGGTACCTTTTAAGGGTTAGGTAAGGTATTATTCTAAAAGTTATGTAAACTGATGGTTACAAAAGTTTTTCAAGACAGGCATTATTGCCCCATTGCCCAGTTGAAGAAACCAAAGTGAAAGGTAAGAGATTTTGCCTGTTAAAGGGAGAAATCTATAGCAATCACCTTTGGGCCCCTCTGATCTCACTCTTCCACATTCTGGAAGAAGGCATAGTTGAGAAAAATGTCTAGTCATTGAAAAAGACCAGTATGCTTTTATCTGGCATTTGCTAAGAAAATAATTATGCAAATATGCATACAGCAGAGTCATCACAATAATCAAAAAGTGCAAGCAATCTAATCATGCCCTAGAAGATCAGCAATAGAATTCTGTGAGGTTACTTGATGATGTTGTGGAAGAATATGCAGCAATATGGGAAAACTATTCCTAATATTTTCTAAGTTAAAGAGCAGCCAGGTGTGGTGGCACATGACTGTACTCCCAGTGATGAGGGAGGCTGAGGCAGGAGGACTGCAAATTTGAAGCCAGCCTCAGCGATTTAGTGAGGCCTTGTCTCAAAAAAAAAAAAAAAAGGCTGGAGATGTAGCTCAATGGTGAAGCGTCCCTGGGTTCTGTCCCCAGTTCCAAAATAAATAAAATAAATAAAAAGCAGACCATAAAAGAGTTTAAATAATAGTGAACTGGTTTTCTTTTGCTGCCAGAACAAATTCCCACACATTTAGTGGTTTAGAAATCTATCATGTAGATCTGTAGGTCAGAAGTCCAGTGTCACTTCCCTAGACTAACATCAAGCAGAGCTGTGATCTGTTTTGCAGGCTGTTTGGGAGAATCTGTTTCCTGATTTTTGTGGACTGTTGGCAGAATTCAGTTCCTTGCAACTGTAGGATGGAGGCCCTTGTTTTCTTGCTGGCTGTGAACTGAGGGCTAGTCCTAGCTTTCAGAGCCTGCTGTGCCCCTTGGTCTGTGGCACTCTTCCTCCATCTCAAAGCCAGTGGTGGTGGCCAGGTTCCACTTACTGAATCTCCCTCCTCCTTCCCTTTCAACTCTGATCTGCTCTTCTACTATGTCTTTTACTTGAAGCACTCATGTGATTATATTGGGCCCCCCTGATAATCCACGATATCCACCCAACTCAAGATTTCTAAATTTAATCACATTTGTAAAGTCACCTTTGCTACATGGGGCAAACTGTTCAGGGATTAGGACAGTAGAGACTTCTTTTTCTCCCCTTCCCCCCCCCTTTTTTTTTGAGTGGGGACAGAAGGGCTATTCTGTCTACAATGATCAATATTTATTGAGCATATTTATCAGGCACCGTTTCAACCCTTCACACAGCTGTGTAAGACACTATTACAATCCTTTGAGGTCATGGCTCATAAACCCCAAATCACAAATTATAAGCCAGAAAACTTGACATACGGACTAGTCAAGGTAACTTGCCCAAGGTCACAGAACTCTTAGGGGACTGAGTTGGAATACAAATGTTGAGTAATTATCTTTGATATATTGTATCTATTTATCTATTCAATATTTGTGCCTAGGAAAAAAAGTTGGAGGGGGCTGGAGCTGGGGCTCAGTGGTGGAGTGCTTGCCTGACATGCCTGAGGCACTGGGTTTGATCCTCAGCACCACATAAAAATAAAATAAAGGTATTGTGTCCACCTACAACTAAAAAAATACATATTTAAAAACAAGTTGGAGGAATATTAATATTTTAAGAGGGGTTCTCACTGATAGCTGGGTTCTGCTGTTAACAGAAAAATGTACTTTGTATGTGCTTATGGGATCTTTTCTTGTCTTCCAAGTTTTCAGCAATGAATACATGAATAAAATGGTGTTAGCTTACATTTAGATCCTCGGAGGATGCCTCCACACTTGAATCGCAATATTTATATACTAAATAGTATATAAACTGCTTTAAAGACGACCTCACATTAAATAGCGGAGTCCCAGCCAATCACAGCTGGGACTGTGATTGAGCTTCTGTCAATCACCGGAGACCCGCTGATTTGAATAAGGCAAAATGCCCGGCTGTAACCAGAGGCTCTGTCTCCACCTCACTTCCTTTTTCTCTCCATAAATGGCGCTTGATCGTGTTACAACCTTCTTAGAATTTGTTTTAGTTTGGGGGTTAATTGTGAATAAAACCCAGTTAAGGTCTTTAAGTAATTTTTTCTAATTTTGTCTTTTGCTAGTGGATAATACATTATTCAAATCTTAAGTGAGAAGAGCAGTCACCCATCCTCTGCCTTCTTGAATCTACTGTGATGTGACCCCTGGAGTCTTAACGTGAAATCGACAGCAGAGGGCGCTGCACACAAGCTTATCGAGCGCACCTATCCCTGTGTAGCGTTATTACGCCAGGCTCAGCTTGCTTTGTCCAGGCCTGTCGCCCTGGGGTACAGGCCTTTCCTCTGATTCCCCAACTGCAGAGGGTCTAGGAAAGACACAGAGCCATACAGCTGCATCCACAAATCCACCCAGGACTGCTGAAAAAGAGCCTGAAGTCCTACAAAATGATGCCCAATTTGGAAATAGTTATGGAGACCTAAGGAACTAACTATGTGATGGAAAAGTGGAGGAAGTGTCCAGGGAGGGTTACTTTCCATATCTTCTGTGCCCAGGTGTCCCCATTTGAGGACAGTTCCCAGTTTCATCCCTTGGTCATTGACTGCAGTGTGGACCCATGAAATTCGCCTATTTGAGAAGATTTAAGAGCCAACCCCATCCACCTCCATCCTTGTCCACGTCTCAGCCCCAGGACACAGGGGCCCAGAGTCTGCTGTTGAATTAGTCTTCTATTGCTGACAGAAAGATTATCACACATTTAGTGGCTTAAACTGCAAGTCCATTATCTTGAAGATGAATGGCCTTGCAGGATCTCGATCCCTGGTTTCCAGCACCCTAAGCTTCTCCCTGCCCAAGAGACTCAAAACCCAGTCTCCCAGGGGGTCTCATGTCAGGTTTGGCCTTAAATTCAATCATACATCACAGCAGCTATTGTGGTGTTGAAATCATTTCATTTTTGTTAATTGACTGTATTTGAGTCTTTGAATTTGATGTTCAAATTTATGCAAACAGAATACATGCTTCCTTTGTGGAAGGAAACAAGAAAACAAATCTGAGTAATGGGAGAAGAGAAAAGTGTTGGCCCGTGTCTCTGTCAGTTGGAAGTCAAGAAACGGGCATTTCTTGATGATGTTGATAGTTCCCCCCTAGCCTTTGGTGAAGAGTCCTTTTGCCCTTGGTATTCCGTAAAGAGATGTCCTGTGTGGCTGGAGAGTTGTACACACATGCATTGATGCACCCTGATAATTTTGCACACACACTCACACACACGTACACACACACTCACTCCTGGGGCTCGTGGGTGGCACTTGTGAGAATCACCCTCATCTGCCAGCTCAGCGTCTGTGACAGAAAGAAATCACAGCAGGTCACCCTTTCAAAAGGCTGGTCTCTGGAAATATTTAAATTCCCCCTTTCTCTTCCCCTGATGACACCCTGAGTGTCACTGGCCTGAGTTGGCCTCAAGATGGGGGCATTTCACTGGCACCCAGGAGCTTGAAGTCCTAGAATGGAAAACGCATTCGCACCACTGAGGTGACCGTCAATGCTCTGCCCAGGAACTCCGCTTTTGCACCCTCAGATCGCCACATAAGAGGTTAGACCTTCAGGAGTTTATCTGACCAGACCCTTTTGCTTTATAGATGAGAAAAATGAAGTCACAGAGATAAAATGACTTCCACAAAGAAGTCATCCAGACCTTGTCCCCTCCCCTCCTAGACAGATGGATTTCCAGCCAAAGGAACAGGATTCTAGAATGTTCTACTGATGCTTGGGGTGGGATTGGGAAGCAGGAGTATTCAAGGGGGAGACAAAGCTGGACCACTAAGGCGGGGAGGGTGGATCCTGGGATTGGAAGGGAAGTGGCTCCGCTGAGCCTGGGTACTCACTCCTCCTCTGGGTTCTTGGAGGCCTCCTCTGGGTTGTTGGAGGCATTGGTGTTGCTTTGGGCCAGGGGCCAGGCACTGCGGGAGGCAGAATCAGTTTCAGTGACTCAGGACCAGTGTCCCCAGGTGATTATTCTAATGCCCCAATTCCCCCTCCCCAGGTCTTCTAGTTCACAGCTTAAAGAACTCAGGACTTCTTTTTATCAGGGACAAAAAAAAAACATTAGGGACTAGTTAGCTCTGGTTAAAGCTTCTTTGGGGGAAGAGAGGGCCCATGCTGGGCTGGGCTGAGCTGAGGTTTTTCCGAATAAATGAGAATTGGTAGGAATTGATGGTTTGAATCTCATCCAACTTCCGGTCTCCAGTCCCTCTGGATTTCCTGTCATTCAATCCTGTAACCAGTTGGTGTGTCAGACACCACAGGCCAGAAATGGACCCTTGGGACCTCTGCCCTCAGGCCCTTCTCAGGTAGGGAGTGGAGCCTTCTGCGTCAGGATGGACACACCCTGCAGCAGCAGCAATACCTGGTCACCCTCACCTGCACAGGTTCTTGGCTGTCAGGACAGTTTTTGACACAGCTAGTCTAAGAAAGTCAGGTTTCCTATCCTGTAGCTGGCCACTGCAGATAGCTCACAGGAGACCACGGGGACTGAGGCCAGTGACTAGTGACACTGCCACCTGTCTCTTAGGGCCTTTGCTTCTATGATGCTGGATTTCTGGCCAAATGGCATTTTGGCTACTTCTCTTGCCCTGCCCAAGCCTCTGTCTTCCCATCTAACACGTGGCCACAATTTCTATTCTGGTTCAGCTCACTTGAAAATCCCCCAAGGAGTGGACGCGCCATCAGCTCCAGGGTACAGGCTTCTATGCCCCAATATCACAAGGCCAAACCCACACAGGGGACTAACACCTATCTCCGCATACACCTTGCTTTGAAGTTGGGACTTGGCATCCAAAAATTAAAAAGCCTCCTTCTCCAGGAAGCCTCTCTGATTGATCAACTACCACCTTGCCCCATCAATACATCACAGTGGCCCTTCTGATGGCTGACCAGGGATCTGTGGTATACTCAGGATGTGGTCCTTGCCCAACCCTGTGCTCATCTGGTCACACTGGGAAATGAATCAAGATTACAGCATCCATGTCCATTCGCCTAAGGTTGTAGGAATTTGATTTGATCAATTTGTTTAAGGAAGTCTTTGTTTGCTAAAAAGGAATTGACAAACCAGTCTGGCTGGGTTGTTAAGAACCTTCCTTTTGCTCCCCCTCCTCTTCTTCCATACCTCTCTGCCATCCCTCCTGTCTTTCTGTCTTGGCAGTCAGTAGCATGTAGGCTTTACTTATGGAGCATGCTTGGGATCTGGGATGCCTGGCCCTGGGAACCTGGGACTGACTTGTACATATCCCTGCTAGCACCCAGGTGCCCCGGTCTTCTTCCCGTAGCCCAGGGAGCCCACAGGTTTATAGTCCCAGCCCACGTGAGACCTTGTGCCTGAGATCCCTCCCCAGCAGGCGACTTCAAATCTGTGCATTCTGCCATCTTTCCCCAGTAGAGGAGATAGAAAGTGGCTGTCCTGTAGTGGTCACCAGCAAGAAATGACCGACCTTGAACTCTCATATTTTATCTTAAGAATGCTTGTACATTTTGCAATCTCCTGTACAATCTGTACTGTAAATATATCCCCTCAAACCCTCAGACACACAAATGTGGATGGAGGTCACAGAGGAGGCTCCAGAAAGATCCAACACATCTCCTGACGCTTGCCACCTTCACTTCCCCAGGGTCCTCCTAGACCCACTGGGGAAGCCCCAAACTGGAGTCCTTCTCACTGATACAAAATCAAATGGCATTGTCTCTAGCAAATTATATAGGAACCATCTGTTCTGTAGCAATCTCTCACCTTACAAGTCTTGCATTACCTACAGGCTTCTGCCCAAAGAGAGCTTTGCAACATATTTTAAAGGTTCAACCTTTTTAAACCCTTTTTTCCCCAGAATGCAAGTTCTGGATGAGAATTCACTTGCTTGTGAGGCTAGGGGAGGCCAGGTTCCCCTCTACATCTGAGCTCTCCTCCCTGCAGACTGACTTAGGTATCCTAAAGAGACCCTCTGCTTATTTCCCAGTCTGACCATGTGTCATACAAGATGCTCGGAGGCCCTTGCTTGGCAGATCCTCTTACCAGAAAGCACATACTCTGCCCCAGCCTTCCCCTACCCTTTGCCTCTTACCCTGTCTTGGGACATAGATGAGTCCCCTAAAAAATTAGACCAACTGGTCTAATTAGAAATATATNNATATATATATATATATATATATATATATAATTGTGAGTACAACATAGGTGCCCCCTACAAAGGGTCCTGGTATAAAAGGCCCTTCTTTATAGCAAGATGGGTCACAGGGCAGTCTGGGATGAGGGTCATTGAGGGAGAGCAATCGTCGGAGGCCCCTGATGAATGTAGAGGGCTCCATGTAGGAGGGGGTCAGTGGTCAGATGAAGCTGGGCACTTGGGCCCAAGGACTTCCTTTCCTGCAGGACTGCTTGGACTCCCAGTGGAGGATGCCCGAGCTTCCAGCCTTGCTCCTGACAACAGATGTCTTCTTCAAGGGATCTTGCTTCAAGGTCAGCAAGGGGCATCCAAGGTGAACCCGTCAAAGCAGACGACTCCTGTTGGCCGGCTGGTGCAGGTGGTTTTTTCTTACCTTCTCCCTCTGTCTGGTGGCTCCTGGCTGCCCGCCTGTGACTGAGCATTGCTTTCTTGGCTGGACACCTCCTTGAGCTCAGCTCCACGGAAACGGTCCAGAAGAGAGTCAGATCTTTGGTCCTCGCAGAGCGAGTGCCTGGCAGCCCACGTGCGCAGTGAGATGATGAGGCGTGCCAACCTGGAAGGGCCATCAGAGGGCAGCCATCAGAAGAGGAAAGATAGGGAAAGCCCTCTCCCTGGTCTCGAGGACCCTGGAGAAGCAGAGATGACCAGGAGAGTGTGGGTCAGGGGTTCAGGTTTGTATATCCACTAAGCAGGGTCTTTTTTTTCTGGGGGTATTGGGGATTGAACTCAGGGGCACTCAGCTATTGAGGCACGTCCCCAGCCCTATTTTGTATTTTATTTAGAGACAGGGTCTCACTGAGTTGCTTAGTGCCTCGCTAAGTTGCTGAGACTGGCTTTGAACTTGTGATCCTCCTGCCTCAGCTGCCAGAGCTGCTAGAATTACAGGTGTGCACCACTGTGTCCTGCTAAAATCAGTTCTGAGCAACTTGCAACTAAGCCATGAATTGTCACATACCTTGACCTAATCCCACTTTTGTGTCCTTGGCCTAAGGGAATACATTGAAGCATGAAAATATTGCTGATAGCTGCTGCTGTTGACATATTTTGAGGTGCCTGCCTGGCCCTTCTTAGCTCTGGACAGCCCCCTTCCTCTACTCTGTGGAAGGAGTAGGACCAAGGACATGTCCCTTACTCCTGCCTCAGCCAACAGGACTGGGGTTGGACAACTGACCCATAACAAGTCACTCAAGCTTCTGAACAACCCAGAGCCAATCCAGGCTGGGGCTGGCTGTGTCCACTGAAGACTGTATGGTGAAGGCCATTGTGTGAGCTCAGAAAGCCAGAAGTGGGGGAGAGGTGAAGAAAAAAGACCATGACACCGAACAAGAGAGGGAGGAAGAAGGCAGCTGCCTCCCGCACCCCTCCCAGGTGCCCCTTTGATTCCATTTCCAGGACAGTTTGTAGCACTAAGCAGTGGCTGCTCCAGCCCTATCCCAGCCCTACCCCAGCCTTTTAATCTGAGCATACTTGAAAGTCCTCTCTCCCTTGCGATCAAAGAGACTTAAGACAGCATTTGATTAATAAACCAAAAACACCGGAAATCTCTTAACTACAATGAGCTGGTCAATAAATCATGGTAGAGTAGTATTCTCCACAATGAAAAATATGGTAAATAAATGAATGATTTTTTTTGGTGGTAATCTTAAGTAAAAAAGCTACAGAACACATGACTGTAAAACTGTGGTGCTGTAAAATAATTTGCTGGAAAGAAACAACATATCCCAGTGTTTGCTGAGCACCTGTCATGAGTGGGCACCTGGCTCTGAGGCTGCTGTCACCACCCGCGGGGCAGGTACTGTGAGATGAATTTCTAGATGAGGCTTGGAAAGATGAAATGACTTCCTCAAGGTGGTGCAGCTATGACAGCCAGGATACAGAGTGCTACGGAGCTTGGAGTCTTGCTAATCTTTCAAATATTTTTGCAAGGACACTTGCTATAGAGTCTAGACAGACACCGGATAAAACCTGCCAGGGACAATGGTCACCACTGCCTTAATGTACCACTATGTCAACCCAGTGGTCACCTATGGCTGGCTGATTGACTTTTTTATTTTTTTCTGAAATCTTCCAGAATTGAGCAAGTACTTTAACATCACTTTTTATTAAATCACTTTCAGATAAAGACAGGCTTTTTTTTTTTTTTCTTCTTAGACTCTTCCTAGCTCAGAACATCTGATCTAAGAGGAAGGAAATTATGACTGAGAGATTTCAGGCTGCTGTGCTTCTGCCCTATTCTCCAAAACTTCAATTTCATTCCCACCCAGCGCGTCTTCCTGAGATGTATCCACCTCCATTCTGCCCCAGCCTCCCCCTTCCCAAGGTGAAGGCTGGTCAGTTACCTGGCAGGTCCCTGGCCAGTGAAGGAGCTTTGCAGGGGTCCAGCAGGTTCTCTGGTCTCCATGGCGATTCCTTGCTGCAGGGCTGTGGGTGTCTCCTCACATGGCAAGTGGCCCCTAGCAAATCAAATATGCAGCAGCTAAATCGATTTCAAGCTTACTCACCTCCTGGACACAGTCAGGAGGGAGATGGACAGAGCCCTGCTGCATGAGGGAAGCCATCCACCATCACGGGTCTGCAGCCCAAGGACTCTCACTTCCATTCACCTCCAGCAGGCCCTGACTTTGGGGAGAAATGCATCTTTTCTTTATAGCAAGACTGGCCAAAGATGGTGGCTCATGTCCAGCCATTGTCCAGAGGCTGGTGAAGGTATAGGGGGGAGACGGCAGCAAACGTTGACACAGTCCCCATCAGAGCATGGGATGGAATGGTGTTGGGGTGGAGTGCCTTCCATCTTGAAGCATAGCTGCTGTTTTTACAGAATGATTCCAGAATGACGATTTTGGTTCAAACACAATTCTGTGTGCTGAAATCTGACTCTCTAAGACCAGGTCCTCCTGGAAGCCTTCCTAGTGTCCCTCATGTGTACAATCACACTTCCAGGACAGTGTGCTTGTCTGGTAGCCTTTCTGCAGCCCTTTGGATTAAGGGGGAGGTTCCCAGATTTGCATGGCCCTGGCCTAGCCCTCCAGACACACTCAAAATAATTTGTACAGCGCTTTCAAATGCAAATTCACTCACTTGTTTGTCAAACCCTGGCCTCTGTGCCCTGCATTGCATAGGTAGGGGACAGAGATCTCTTCTGTGTAATTCCCGTCCCTGGCAGGTTTTATCCCGGTAAGAAGTATGTGCATAAAGAGGATAGGGGGACCCCTCTGCAGGAGCCTGTTGAACTGCCTGGAATAAGACCAGGAATGTGTTTGGGGGTATTTGTCTTTTGTGTAAAACCTCCTGAGACTGAATTTGGATCAACTTGATGGCGAGTCAGCCAGGCGTCGGCCTCTGGGGATTTGTACTTCATCCTAGGAGCCTTGAGGAGCCCAAGCAAGGCCAATTAATCCCATCACGTGGCCTATTCCAACCTAATCAGCTTTCTTAACAAGGTGGTTGAAGCAGGAGGCAAGAATTAACATCCGGGGGCAAAGCTGCTGTCTGTCCCCCGTGAGTGATTAGAAGTCAGAGTCCTTGAGTCCCAGATGCTGAGCTGCCCTGCCCCCTCCTTCCAGCAGCATCCCAGTCCTGGAGCTTACCACCATCCTGCCAACTGGCCAAGCCCTTTCTGGACAGCTCTCGGGGCCAGCAGTCTCCTCCCTCCCTGGGCTTCCCCTCAGCAGGGCCACTTTTTCTACAGAAGCTACACAAAGTCAGGCAGCTTAACCTCCTGCAGGGCCACCTGCAATGACTCTGCCACATCTGGTTTTCCAGGGACAGACCCTCCACCCTCGCCCTGTCTTCACCCACATTCCTCCTTGGGTTCAAGTCTCTCCCCCATCACAGATATTCTCCTGTGAGCATGTTCCTGAGTTCTTGCCTTGGCTGGGCAGGGAGACTGAGGCCACCTTCTATTACTGGGGACAAGCCAGGACGTCTTTGTTGGTTTATGTGCTTTTGGTGGCCTCTGATGGTCACCGCTACTTAGCAGCAGACCAAACCCAATCTTATAACACAGGCTGCTGCTAAAATATCAGCCACCCCTGATTTTCCTTACAACACCATCTCATTTGCAAATGCAATACACCAACCACCAGCCATTTGTCGATGGCTTATTTCTGTCACCACCTACCTCTTAGCATTTAATCCACGCAACACTTTAAGGGAGGGAAGGGAAGTCTAGAGAGGTTAAGTAACTTCCCGAGGTCACAGGCCAAGTGGCAGAGCTGAGATGCCAATGTCATCCCATCCTATTACAAAACCTGCCCTCATCCACTCCCTAAAGGAGCTCATATATGGCACAGATTAAAATACATGGCGCTTTAGTTCCAGAACCCCTGAAGGAATGCTCCCCACCACAGCCCGTAAGAGATCACTCACATCTTGTCTGCGTTCACACCAGAGACCCCTTCGGAGGCCCTGGGCACAGTCCACAAGCCAATTCCTCTGCCCTCCTGATATTCTGTATGTAGCAAAGGTGGGCTTCACATTCCAAAGCACCTGGGTCAGTTACAGGAGGAGGTGACCGGGGACAAGCGAGTTCATCTCTTGAGTCCTTGAATCTGAGCAACTGGCATGGGGTCGGGGTAGCACCTGGGCTGGGGCTGGTCACAGCACGGGTGCCCAGAAGTTCCAGAGGCTATCCAGAGGGTGGAGGTGTTTTGTCTGCACCCACTCTAATTCCAAAGCCAGCTCACAACTGGCAGCAGCTGGAGCCACTGCAAGTAGATTGAATGCACAGGGGGCGGCAGAGTAGGGAGCAAGAGGTCTGGATTTGAATCCCTAATCCAGTGCTTTTTAGCAGGCTGTTCTGTGGACTGGTCACTTACCCTCTCTGATCTTAAGCATCCTGCTCTTCATAAAGGAAATAAAGAAAAAAAAAACCTGGTAATTTCATGTTGATCTGAGTATTGCTCAAACTCTCAATCCCAGAAAGGACATTTAGCCCTGAAGAAAAAGGAGAGCCTTTTAAAATGCAAGTTCAAGGATCCCAGGGGGCCTTTTCTTCATGCATCTATTATGTTTCAGTCAATGAGGGGCCACATATATGACAGCAGTCCTGTAAGATTATAAAGGAGCTGAAAGTTCCTATCGGTTAGGGACATTGTACACTCAATGATCACACAAGTAGGAGGTTGGTAACCTTCACTGTTAAAGGACCCATAGACCATAATTACTTGGTTTCACCAAGCAGATGGAGGGGAATGGAAAGAGAACAGGAATCAAGAGTCTGAGGTGCCTGAGCTGAGATCCCCAAGGAGACATGGGTCCTGAAAAAAGGGAGAAACTTCTAGCAATCAATGCAAGAATGGGGACTAGAACCTTCCAGGGAAATACAGAGGCAGGAGAGTCTGGAGGTCAGGTCCTGTTCTGCCTGCAGCAGGCTGAGGGGTCTGGAGCAAGGGCTTGATAGGGCCTCAGTCTGTAAAATGAGCAAACTTGGTCGGGACAACCCTGAAGCTTCCCTCTGGTATCTCAGAAGCTCGAGGCCTCCTGAAGTTGGAAATTGGCCAAGAACAAGGCCAACTACAGCCACATAATGAAGTGATTGTTTTGAAAGATGAGGTGAGATGCTCAACTTTAAGTGTATTTATAGAGAGGCATTTATGATGGTAAGGTGAAGGTTTCCTTTGCCCTTGGTCACTGGGCAGGACAGAGGTTCCCAGGAGAATGGAAACTGGTAATTAACTTCGCGCTCTGTGGAGCATGTGGTGTCTTCTTCCGGTGACTTTGGGGACATAAGAGTAAACAGAGTGACCTTTCAGCACCAGGCTGGAGAATATGGCACTTTATTTCCATTTTTCTCTTCTCAAGCCCTGAGGAACTTGGAATCCGCTGCTATTGGACACATGTGACCAGAAATTGCAGCCAATTCATTTTTAAGTCTTTAGTCCTGGAGAAGCAGGTGGAAAATGGGTTTCTTTAGTGATAATTGCTTTGGGCTCCACTTGGGGAGTAGCATGAAGAAAGCCTCTTTTCTATAGGCCACAGATCCTAGGCCCCAAAGCTCATTCCAAAATAGCTGCACCAGGTGAAGGATGGAGACTTGGGGTGCTCTCTGTTCTCACTGCAATCATCTGTAGTATATTCTTTGATCTTTTTCTTTTGCATTATCTTTTAAAATGTGCCAAATAGCTCCTAGATAATTGGGTTAACCAAACAGATCTGAATAGCCAAGGAAAACTGAGGACATTTTTATTGCTGGAGTTTTCAGGGTGTAAATATATATATTCTCATTCAAAGGAAGCATTCTCACTCTTCCTTATGACTTTACATTTGGAAAAATAACTCCAATAATTTAAAAAAGAGAAACAGAAAACCGGGCCTCCGATTTGGTGAAGAACATGGGGGCGGGGAAGTCCCAGGGGACAGACATGGTAGCTCCTTCCTCTGGGACACTTAGCCAAGAGCCACACCAACACAGGTTTCAACTGGCTTCTTGGTATCATTAAAGATAATCAGTAATTACTATGTCAGTACACAAAGTCTCAACTGTTTATCTGAAAAAGCTTTCAAAGAGAATTAGAATTTCAGGGCAAAGAGGTGCTGCATTCAAACACCATTTCCTTCCCCCAAAGAGCGATTTGAAGCTTAAAATTTTGTATGTGGATGTGCCAGAGGCCTTTGTTCAAATTGATTTTATATGGACCTTGTCTGTGAAGAGAGAGATGCTGATCCTGGCTGGGAAGTTGGGGAAGGATCCTGGGGTTATGCCTCCATCCCGAGGCTGCTCCACCTCTATCCTGAGCAGGTGGTGGCTCTCCTTGATGACTCCAAGGAACATTGTAGAAACTTCAATGGATCATCCTATTTCTGCTTCCATAAGATAAGAATATATCTCTCCACCCTTAGAGTTGAGAAAGGAGGTCAGGAGGAGGGAGGAAGGCAGGGAAAGGGGAGGTATTGGGGAATTAAACTGATCAAATTATGTTATGTGCATGTACAATATGGCACAATGTGTTTAGTTGGAATGCACTAATAAAAAAAAAAAAAGAAGAGTCTCTCTCTCATGAAAGAAGCATTCTTTGTCACTTTCCTTTTGAAATCTCTGTAGTGTTTCCATGGGCTTCTGTATTCACCTGTCAACAAGTTGTTACCATGACCCAAGTGGACCTCAGGAAAACTCAGCCCGTGGTCAGGGTGGGAAAACACGACTGGGCACAGGCAGGAAGGGCATGTCCAGTTCCAGATGCCTGGCCTTCTGGGGTTATCTGAGGTCTTCTGGGGTTATCTGAAGTCTCCTGGGGTTATCTGGGTCATCCGAGAAGGCCCAGGGTGGGAGGAATCGTTCCTAGGTCTGACAGTGAGGGTTGATTGAGCACTTCACCACACAGCTCGTGCCATGCCAAGAATGTTGCAGTCACTATCTATCTTAACCACAACCCAGACGATCAACACTGGACCGGCTCATACCGCAGATGAGGAAAAGGAGGCTAGACGCAGTTGAGCAACCTGTCATAGCCGGTCAGCTGTACAGATCCTGTTCCAACCCACACTGTGGCATTCCTTCCCACCATCGAGACAGCTTTGCAAATAATCTGAGGCAAGCATGAAACGAAAAGCCCATCTTACCTGCTGAGGCCATTCTCAGCGCGATCAAGGTCTCTGTCCACGGTCTTTGCTGTGAGGTGGGTCAGGGTGGGGCGGGAGTATTGGGTGCTGACTTTAGCCATCTTGCTTGTCGCATTCAGCCCCCAAGGTGGTGGCTAAAATGAGAACACAAAGTGGATATGCCATCAGGATCAGCAAGTAGGCGCAAACCCAGCTCACTACAGACACATGGGCCACTCTGTGTGGCTCCCTGAGAATTCTAGTGCATAGGTCCTCTGGTTCACACATGGCTCCTCACACTGTGCTTTAGCAATTCTGGATTCTTCTTTCCAACCTGAGCCATGACAAGTTCTTTCACTCCTTTGCATATTTCTCTACCCCATAGAGCTGTTCAGAGTGAAGTGCTAAATGAGCAAATGAATGAATGAACCAACGGTCGAGTAGGAACCTGATGTAACCAAGCCAAACCCCATGGTTCTCTGGGAAAACACAATGTCCCTTTTAACCCTGGCTTTCTCACTTCCTTATTTATATTTTATAAGTTGGCATGTGCTTTAGTAGTTTTCCTGAATCCTATTTTCAAACACAGTGTGAAAAAATAAGTACCAATACTTAACATTCATAAAACCTTTACAAAAAAGCAATGCTGGGCTCAATACTCATCTAATCCCTGCAATAGCCTCCTGTGCTAGTCAGCTTTTCATTACTGTGTCCAAAACCCCTGACAAGAGCAACTTAAAGGAGGAAATTTTAATTTTAGCTCATGGTGTCCATCCGTGGTTGGCTGGCTTCATTGCTTTGGGCCTGAGGTCAGGCAGAGCATCAGGGTGGAAGGATGTGGCAGAGGAAAGCTGTCAGCTCAAGGCAGCCGGGAAGTACAGGAAGAAAAGGCCAGGGACAGGATATAGTCCACTAAGGCCTGGCCTCAGGACCTACGTCCTTTGTCCATGCCCCAGCTTGCATGCCTACATTTTCCACCAACTCCTGGCAGTCCATTCAAATGATTAATTCACTAATTGGATGAATCCATTGATGAGGTTAGAGCTCTCATGATCCAATCATTTCCTAGAAATCCCACCCCTGAACATTGTTGCATGGGGGACCAAGCCTTCAACACACGAGATTTTTGGGGGACATTCCAGCTTCAAATCATCATACCTCATGAAGTATTTGAGACTTCTATCCCTATTGACCCAACTAAGACTCAGATCAGCTTGTCTGATCAAACCAATAGATAAAACCTACCAATGTGGCATGTTCTTATGCCAGAGATCAGCCTAGGAACATTTTCCTCTTCAGCAAATGTTGGACGGTAGGTACACCTAGGAGTGAAGGGGAAGAGGAGTTGATGTGGGGGCAAGGCCAGTGTGGTTGGCCAGTTCCATAATTTCTGGAAAACTCTTCCAGCTGGAAGATAAATTCCTGAGGTTGAGTCACTAAAATAGACTAGCACAGACTCTCTGGAGCAGTCATATGGCTTAAGTGTGTCAAATGTCAGTAGAGAGCCCTCTAGAGAAAGATGGCAGTTTCTATAAATAGCCCCAGTGACTCACACTGGAACTGAATTCATTCCACATCCAAAGGAAGGGCAGTGCACGGAGCCCAGGGGACCTCACCAAAGCAGCCTGTGGGTGTGAGCCCTGCTTTGCAAGATCAATGCACACCCTGTTTCACAAGGGAAGCCGTTGACTCAGCTGGGTCCTGACTCACTTCTGACATTTGATAGCTCAAGTCTAGATTTTTAAATTTTGCATGCCAAAGAAAAATAAGATAAAGTCTATCTTTAAGAATTGGATGGTCTAGTGGGGCAGTGGATACAACAGGGCCCTCCAGGTTATACTGAAGAGCTATGGCTTTACCCTGAAGCCCAGTGGGTATGTGGTCAAATGTGCAAAGGCCATTGTGGCTGCACTAGGGAGGATACACTAAGGGGACTTGAGTGTATGCAAGGTGAGCCATTAAAGTCTGCCACAGCACCTCAGGGGAGAGCGAGTAATAACCTAAACTAGGTAACAGTCGCCTGATCTAGGTAGTGAACTGGATAAATTTTAAAAATTAGTAAATGGACATAATTGCATGGGCATGGAATTGATTGGGTATAAGGGATAATGAAGAGGGAGATGCTGGGCATGATATCCTGCCAGCTGGCATGGAGGTAGAGATGCTGCTCACCGACCTAGGTAGGGAAATAGGGAGCAGATTTGTGGAAGAGAAGGATTCCAGTTTGGGATGCCTGTGAAAACTTTGGAGCCAACTTATGAAATAATGGTTTTCCATTAAAAGCCATAAACTCTAATTTGTAATGGTCCATTCAATATTTGTTTTTAATTGGTCACTTACTACATGCCAGGGGCTCTGGGTGGGTCACAGAACAATGTGCAGCTGCCCTAAGAAGCACAGAGTCTAGTGGAGTCCAGGGAAAGTTTTTGGGACTCTGCAGGAAAACCATTACCTCTGTACCCGAGGCACAAACCCTGGTCCCAGGGCCACTGTGTGGCGGTAGCCCTTCTGTCCACTCACAGACTGGCCTCCTGTTGTGGTCATTAGGTGCCTGGCCCAGGGTAGATGCTGGGCAGCACTTTCTCATGTGACCCTCACAACACCTCTGCTCCTCGCTTTGCAAATGAAGAAACTGAGCAGGTGAGTGGTTTCCTGAGGCTGGGCCTGTGCCCTGGCCAGGATGGACCAAAGATCTGACTCCACAACCTTAATAATGGCAAGGAACCAATGTTGCCTCTAGGCCTGGGCAGGAGGGGTCCCGGCCCTGGACCCCACTCTGACCCTCCTCCAGCTACATCCCTCCCGTGAGGCAAGGGGATGTGCCCACCCATAACTCCACCTCCTGCTTCAGAGGATGCTCTGGGTGCCCAGGACTCCCTGAGTCTCTGGATTGTTCTAGACCCTCCTTCTCCTCCTTCCAGGTCTACTTTCCCCAGGGTGGCCCTCAGGTGCACGCCCCTGGGCCCACGGGAGGCCAGGGAGCAGCTGTCTGTGAAGAAGGGGGGAATGGATCTTGGAGGTATGGGCAAAGGGTTCACATGCATGGGTGCAAGACCCCTTGCAACATGAGGTGGACCCAGGCAGGACTGGCAAGAGAAGAAGGCAGGTCATGGACAAGCACCCAGGGATTAAATCTCTCTATGTGCCCACATTCTGAGGCTCAAACTAAAAGTTTGAACCTGGCCTCCAAGGCATTATGAAGGTGTATCTGTCAAGATGGGAGGTAAGCATGTTTGATTGAACAGTGTGCCAGCTGGGTCACCTAAGGGTTGCCTCTGGCCCTCTACCTCACATCCTTCCTGCCAGTCTTTCAGTCAGCTGTTGCTATGGCATCCAGCTGCATGCTGGGTACCCTGATAGCATCTTGCCTTACCTTCTGCCCTGGGGCCTCCCTGCTCCCCACAGGGAACACCCTCTTGGACCACATCAGTCATTCTGACTCAAATAGAACCCAGAAGTGTCAGAGTTAGCACCTTCTTGACTCATTGCAGCAGGACTCAGGATGTCCACTGTCCTGGACAGTTAGACCAGGAAGGTCATTCTGAGGCACATTTCATGTGGTTCCTTGAAGGACCCTGGTTGCCCACTGGTGGTCAGTGAGATGATTACATTGGGTCCACTTTCCCTTTTTCCTTCTTTCTTCTTCAGAGACTCCTACTTCTCTTCCTTGGAATCAATCCCTAAATCAACTGCCCACATACACATCCTTGTCCAAGGATTTAGTTTGTTTCGTTTCTTGGGAGAACCCACGGAGCAAAGACCCTGTTGAACTTTTAGATATTTAAACACATGGTAAGTGTGTTGTTTGCATTTCTGACTCAGACCCCCTCAAGGTTTAGGGGTAAACCTGACTTCTCTTTTAATTCTGTGTTCTTTGGGGATTGATCAAAGCAAAATGTACAACATTATGGGGAAATGCCAGTTTAAGAGAACTCATTTTTCTTCCCCAGCTGTACAAGGGGACTTTACCACTAAGCTACATTCCCAGCCCTTTAATTTCTTTCTTTTTTTTTTTTTTAAATTTTGAGACAGGGTCTTGCTAAGTTGCTGAAGGTCTCGCTAAGTTGCTGAAGCTGACCTTTAACTTGTGATCCTCTGCCTCAGCTTCCTGAGTAGCTTGGAATACAGATGTGCATCACTGCACCTGGCTAAATGATTATCCTTTAAAAAATATGTAAAAAGAACCAGTATCCAAATGTGGTCCATATATTTCGATTGGTTGATATTGGCATTTTTTTAGCTGAAGTTTTCTAAGCCTGTTTCCCTTTATGGAAGATACTTAATTGCTTGTCTTTGTAATTGCCTACAGTTTAGATTTTTTTTCCTAATTCCAACTAAAACAATTTCCTATAAATGGTAATTGCAGCCAGAGGACTGGTCAAATTTGGATTCCACGTTTGTGTTTTGTTAAGACTACTTCATAGGGGGTGTTGTATTCTTACATCAGAAGGCCAATAACATCCAATTATTTCTTTGGGTGATGTTAACAGCCATTGATGATCATTAATTAGATCTGCCATCTCATTAGAGATCGCAAATTCATGCTATTCTATCAGTCATTCATCAATTAGTTGAGATATTCTTAAGAGAACATTTTAGCTCATTAATTACTTGGTTGACTAGTGGTACAGTCCATAGTAGTGAGAGATGCATTTGAGGATACAGAGAAAGATATGCTGAGTCTCAAAAGAACTCAGTCTCAATGAACCATCAGAATTCGAGAAACACACATGAAATGCAAAACAAGCAACTCAAGAGCGACCCAACCCATGTCCTTAGCCCATGTCCTTGGCCCTTGTCCTTGCCTGCAAAAAGTAAAAAGATGTAGGTAATAATGAAGCGCACAGGGAAAGTGACATGAGATTGTGTGTTTCCACCCTAACTCTACCTCTAATCCCTAGTTACTGTCCTTCCATAAATATGAACACCCCAGAACATGGGATTGCTTCTGGAGATGGCCCACATTCTCCTTTGAATGTGTGTCTTCTTACCTCGATAAATTGTGTCTCTGCCTGGTGTGTTGGTATACTCCTGTAATTTCAGCAACACCGGTGGCTGAGGCAGGAGGATTGTAAGTTTGAGTCTAACCTCAGCAACTTTGTGAGACTCTGTCTCAAAATTAAAAATAAAAAGGACTGGGGTGGGGGCGTGTATCTCGGTGGTAGGGGGGCTCTGGGTTCAATCCCCAGTACCAAAACAAGCAAACAGACAAATAATAAAATCTGTCTCTGACTAGTGCATCTAAGATTCTTTTCCATCATGAGCACCAAGGACCCTGCATTTCCTGAGTGGTGGTCACCCTCTCCAGGAACTCCTCCAGTGGCATAAGCAAGACAGGGTAAATATTCAGTTCTTCCCCCAATTTATCGGTTTTTAAGTCATGACATTGCAAGAGAATATGCAATGACCCTACGTGTTCTCGCATCTCCTGTCCCTGACAAACTCTGGGAGAACTTGCACAGGAGGTCAGGAAATCACGATCAGTGATCCTAAAGCTTTGTTGAAAATGAGAACTGCCAGGCAGTGACACCCGCATCCCCACCCCGTGCCCCAGTGAAGCACTTCTGTGTCCTCACTGTGGTCCTCAGCGGCTCCAGGGAGTAGCAGGGATTTTGATTTGCAAATGAGGCCAGGGAGGCTGGCTCTGTCTGACTCCACCTGGTGGTTTGCTTGGTTTCCCATTCCCACCGCAGGAGGCTGAAAATGCTCAGATGTGACTTCAATTTTCAAGAGCAGGAAGAAGATGCCTTCTGCCAGCTATGAAGATGACCTTGAAGTAGATGGCAGGCATGAGTCCAGCAGTGGTTTGTGAGCACTCTAGGAATTGACCTGAGAACTAAGAATGTACCATTTCAAACAATTTCTATTGTCTTTTTTTTCTTCTTTTTCTTTCTTTCTTTCTTTCTTCCCTCTTCTCTCTCTCCCCCACTCTTTCTATCTCTCTTTCTTTCTAGTGCTGGAGATTTAACCCAGGGCTTCAAGCATGCTAGGCAAGCACTCTATCACTTCGCTACCCACCCACTCAATTTCCATTTTCTTTACAATGTGACTAAATTGGAGGTCTCCCTGGTGATAAATAACCACAATCTTTACTGAACATTGACCACATGGTACCCATTGTGCTGTGCCCTGGCCCCCAACCCTTTTATGGACTCCTTGACAATATGTCCCAGGCACTGTACCTGAAAGAGGAATTTGGGGATTTTGGAAAAGGGAGCAATATTCTGGGTCTCAAATAGAAGAGCTCAGAACCATTGAAATGCAGAAATCACCCTTGAATCCTGAAATGCAAAAAACATCCATGAACAGAGGCAACCTGCCCATGCCCTTGACCTGTACCCTTGACCCATGCCCTTGTCTGAAAATGTGTAGCCTGAGGACAAAGCACAAGAGCTGGGAAACTGGCATGAAGCTGTGTAACTGCACCCTGACCCCACTTCTAGTCCATCCCTTTTCAAGTCCCTCTATAAATATCAACACCTGACACCAACGGTGGCTGGCCCTCCCTCTGGAGATGGCCTGCATACTCCCTTGAATGTGTATTCCTTGCTTTACCCTCAAGGCCGCTTCTCTTGACATCACCCACATTCTCTCCTGAATATTTATCTACTTTCCTAAACAGACCTCTGTCCATTCCTTTGACTGGCAGCTGCTGAGATTCTTTTATCTCGTGTATGTCAAGAACCCTGCTGGTCCTGCAAGTCCCCCTTCTCTCCAGGAACCGCTTGAATCCTTCATAAATCTCTCTCTTCCCATGACATGGCTGGCCCTCAGGACCAAGAAGATGAAGAATACAGGCTCCTGCCTTTGAGAACACAGAATGGATGGGAGGCAGGTCGGGAAAGTGCTAGAGGTGTTGAGATAGATGATGGTGAGCCATGTGGAGAGGACGGGAGCACCAGATCTACCTCAGTGTCCATGGAGGAGGCCTCCCTGGTGACAAATAGCCACAATCTTTACTGAACATTGACCACATGGTAGCCATTGTGCTGTGCCCCTTCGAGACCGTGGAGACTTTGGCGCTCTGGTGTTCATCTCCGATTGTCTTCCTTGTCGAGGGCCTGGGTATCTGTTAGGCCAGGCAGTTCAGAGGGCTCGCATGGGTTTTAGTTATTTTTGTACTTTTCTTGTTCCTTTACTTAATCCAAACACCTTGGAGGCAAGAGCTATTTCCTTCTATTTAAAAAAATAAAAAGATATTTTTTTCTCTGAATACCCAGCACAAACATATAGTGTAACAGTGTCCACTCATGCTTTGAATAGAGCCTTGCTGCTTTGCCACTGTGACTTATTTTTAAAATGGACCTGCTTCTTTTTCTTCCTCTATCCCTGCTCCCCACTAATTTCCCCCACTCCCTAATCTCAGGGGAAACAGGATCACCTTTCTTCCCCATCCTAGGCAGAGTTATCTGTCCCTGAGTACACACCCACCATAGGACCAAAGTCATCTAGACTTTGAGGATGGCACCGGAAGGTCTCAGAAATGACTTCTCCCAAATTAATAAGTGAATTACAACTGCAACAGAGAACATGTGGAATCACCTCTTTAAAAGCTCCTTGTTCCTGTTGATAGGCAGAATCACAGCCTCTGGGGCAGGAGTTCCCTGTGTTTCTCCTTTATTAGCAAAGCAATAAAACTTCTTTTTCCTTTTTTTCTCAAAACGATGTCCTTGTTATTGGGTTGGCATCAGGAACAAGGACTGAGCTTTTGGTAACAATAGTAGCTAGTAAAGAGTGTGTGGCATAAATGAAGGAGAGTAAATACTGATGAGTATTTACAACAGGACTCGGAGGATGCTGTTGCTAAATAGCACCAACTCTTGACAAGAGCCTGCAGATGCCCAGTGGGTATCTAAAAGCAGGACAAAGCTTGGCATCTCTGCCCTTGTTTTGTATCTGTCTCCTTTATTACCTGGTTAGCCCTCTTCCCACTTCAAGGCTGAAGGCATCAAGATAAATCAATTGAAGTATTTTCAAGGTTTGCAGGGCTGTGCCAGTGCCCGCTTGTACAACATCCTGCCCCAGACTTCCAGGAATGGTGCCTAGGGGTCTCCAGTAATTGCCCTAAACCTGCAGTCACCTCGGATTCCAGGAACAGCAGAGCATCTCAGACAGATCACCCCTTGATGAAATTACCCTCTAAATGGAAGCAATAATGTTTTGACGGGAACCAGGGCTGCCTCACCCTAAGCGGGAGCAATGATTTCACCGGAACTGATTGCTCCCTCAAGTGACCACTACTTCTCCAGAGTCACCTTGCAGAACCAAAACTCAGAGAAGAATGATGAATTCAACGACAGTTTGATCAATACTACGTAATTACTTGTTCCTATCCCCCTGCCCTAATTCTTCCTCTATTTAAACCTAAAGGTCATGTCATTACCCTGGAAGACAGGGCTGAGGGTGAGTCTCTGGTCTTTCTGGTGTAGCTACACTGATTAAAGTTCCTTTCCTGCCTTCTTCACTGTTTGCATCTTTGATTGGCATTTGGGAATGATGGCAGATCCTAATCTATTTAGGGCCTTCACCCTAAAGTGTCGCAATTCATCCATGGGCTGTGCTTGTGAGCTATGAGCATTTGAGCGTATGAGGGGACTGGTCTGGCCTTGTGCGCTGATTGGGCTGTGCGAGGCAAGAGAGCCTTTCCTGTCGCTCTGCCTGTGATCCCACACAACACTTGAGATGGATGTGACTAGCCAAGATGTCGATCAATCTGCTGACCACAAGACATCACCAAGCAAGACTCCACCCTTCGAAATCCTACCCCTTGCCTTATTTGGGTGGAACAATCTATTTATTGAATGTCTTCTCCCCAATAAATAGGGTGGTTTCAGGTGTGCTGTCTCTCTTGCTCCTCTTGCTCTCCGGTGCAGGAGCTGAACCCTGAGGTGACAGATCCAACCCTGACCCCCGGCAATGGTATTTTGTGTTTGTGTGGTCTTTTCGTTGCCAGCCCAATTCACACGGAGTGATCCTGAATCCGTCACCCGCGTGGGCGCGGGCGACACTAACACTTAGGTAACAATCATAAGGGTGACACTAATAGTAACAACAGTATTATTACTGAGCACTTCTTCTGCCTGCTCCTGCTCTTTCTGTTCAGATCACTTAAAATGCACATTAACTCATTTGCTCTTCACAATGATCCTGTGAATAAGTGACACTGAAAATCATCACCCCACTTATAATGATGCAGAGAGATCAGGTAAACAACACGGGAGGCCAAAACATGCAAAGCCCTGTGCTCTGTACTAAACCATGCTTCTGGGAAAATAAAACAAAAAGCAAAACAACAACACACACACAAAAAAAAATCCTGGTCCCCACTCAGGATGACTAAAATAGTGTTTGTGTCCTGTCCTTTTTGTATTATGGCTTAAACATGAAAACTAGTTCCTGGTCCAATTTATGTCATTCTGAGCCCAGAATGCAGCAGAGACAATAGAGAGGTGGGTAGCCTGCACAGTGTCACAAGTGCAGGGACATCCACAGTTGCCTTTGTCCCTCCTAGCAAGTCTGTGGAGGCTTACTCTCCCTGTTCCATGCTGCCAGAGCAGCTCAGAGAGGTGAGTGACTTGCCCAGGGCCTCACTGGGGTAACTGGCAGAGGCAGGTGGAATTGATCTTAGGGCCTGCAGTTGGCCTGCTGCTGCTCAAGGCCAGGTACCAGGTGTGACACAAATGTCACAAGTGTGACACACAGGCTAGACCTGAGACTCTTGGATTTTCCTTGGTGCTTTTAAAATACCATTTCCTTTATACATCTCCTTGATGGTAGGTTCGTGCTTTTAATCAAGAGAATGATGCTGAAGAGGTGGACATTGCTGGTCAGCTCTGCCCCGCCATCGGCCTTTACCAGCCAGCACACCGGCCCATGCGGCTGGCGTCTAAGCCTTTGGGAAGCAATAGAGAGGGAGTCCCCTGCCTAGTGGTGTGCCACTTCTTGCCATTTCCCTGGTTGTTGCCCCCCTGATTCTTCTTTCTCCTCTTCCTCTTCCTCTATCACACAGCTCCTTGTGCTCAACTCCAGTGCAATCTGGTTGGCTTGGGCTTCATTGTCAACCTGAACCAACACACGTCACAGGACTGTCCTGATCAGGCTGAGAAGACAGCATCTCCCTCTCTTCTAGAGCTGGTCACTGATTGGAAGGCCAATTCGTCAACCTTGAGGCAGTTCAGCTGGTCCTACAGGGCTGTCTTCAATCAGGGCTATGGCTCCTCCTCCCTGCACAGCAAGGTCCCCCCTCCCCCCCGCACTATACTGCCACTCTCTGTGCGCTATCAGCCGGGCACTCGGTGATGATGCCATGACTGATTCCCCAAAGCAACATCCTTTAGTTGGGTGACTTTTATGGCATGTGAATTTTATCTTAAAAAAGAAGCAATGTGAAATTTAAAATGAAAACATTTTAAAATGCTTAACTTGCCAGATCTGCTATAAGGAACCCACAAAGTATACTTGTCAAAAAAGGGAGAAATGTCAAGTGGCACATTCGTGCTAATCATGTTGTCATTTTTTTTTTGAGGATTTACACTATGCCAGGCACAGCTCTACAACTTTTTGAATGTATCAACTCATTGAATCCTCACAATCACCCTGTAAGGTAGCGCTATTGCTACCCATATTAAGCAGGTGAGCAGACTGAGGAACACGGTTCACGCAGCCAGGACCTATCACATTAGCCAGGATTAATCTGATGATGCGTCCTGCAGCCTTAATCCCTTGCCTCTCAAGAAACAAGGCCAACTTCTGGGACCAGTAAGTACCGTGGCTTTGTCTATCTGCCCAAGAAAGGCCACAGAGGGTGTCTAAGTGCTAGACAAGGCAGTTGTATCTGGTTGTACCTAGAGGTGAGTTTGAAGGCCATGGGGCAGTGGGAGGTCAGAACCCCATTCTTCCTCCTCTGTGGAGTGGAGTCTAGCCTGTACTAAGCCCAGGAATGTCCCTGAACCTAAATAGGGATGCTGAGTCTGAGTGAGGAGAGTTGTCTTGTTTCCCAAAGAAACCTTCTCATGGCTGTGAACTGGAATACATTCTATTCAACCAGCAAACAGGAGCTTCCTAATGCCAGCTGCAGATTCTCAATTCCTGCCTGAGAAAAAAAAAATGAACAGTTCCCAAGAACAGGAAGAGATTTGGGGTTAAAGAAAATGCACTGGAATTGGAACCCAATTATCAATTATGTCTCACCCAGGGAGGCAGAGACCTGTCTCATGCCTAAAATGTGTCACGGTCTAATGTAGGGATGACTCAATTCATGGGACTCTGAGTTTCTCAAATCTGAGTGTATTCAATTTTGAAATTAATGCTTTGTGATACAATTCAGCTGTTTGGTTTGAGATTTCAAGAGGATGAAAGTGCTTTCTTATTCTTGCCAGATCTGTGGAACTGAAAACTCTGTAGCCAATCTCACAGATGCTCTCTCCAGAACTGCCTGTTCTTTCTGCCCTAACACCAGCAAGGCCAGGCCAGAAACCTCTCTACCTCTACAAGGATCTGCTTCACCAATCCTCACTATAAGCACAGGAAATTAGGTGGCATTTTTTTCCTTAAATAACTTTTAGAGTGCCCTTACATGCCACTACAGGTAATAATAAGATGGTCCTATCTAAATTTGAGCACCTGCCATCTGCCAGGTATTGTATTTAGGAGTTTACTTCTATTACTTTATTTAACTCCCAACAAACCCATGAGGTAGGTATATATAAAATAACTATTATTCCAATTTACACGTGAAGAAGCTGACACTCAGAATGATTAAATAACTGGTTAAGAGTGACCTAGTAACAGAGCTGGGGAGTAAAAGCCTGTTTCACTTCAACCTAACGCTGCATTATTAGAATCCAATATGTGAATCCTATAAAAGGGTTGAAAGAAGTGCTCTGGAGATAAGATGAGGTCCAGGGGGATTCCTGTGAGGGGTGTACCCATGTCCAGGGAAGAGTTTTCCTTGAGGCAAAACTGTCCTGAGTGTCACTGCCTCCCATTGAAGTACCACCAAGCATGCTCTTCTTCCTCTCATCCCTGTCTTGGTTACTGCCATGAATGTCACTCAGAGCCAGTTGATCACTCAATTGAGACTGAATGAGCTTTCAGTCCCCCCAGATCCAGCATCACCAAGTCCAATTAGTTAAACCACTAACTAGCCACTAACTAACCTTTGTCCCCTTTATCTCACTTACTAATTTGCAAACAGACTGAACACTAACCATGTGCTAGGGTCTCTACCTGACAGAGGGTATGTGGTGGTGAACCAGACTGGCAGCTCCTGGCCTCCTTGAGCTGTGCCCCCATCTTTGTCCAGGTTCTTGTCTCTCTCCCTGGGGTCATTAAAATAATACCCTTTGCTCCCCTCCCATCTTCAGTCTCTCATCCAGTGCCGGCACTTAGGAGATGCTCAACCAGTGTGGAATGAGTGAATAAGTGAATGAATGAATCTTCCAGAGTGACTCCAGGGTTTTTGCAAAGACAGTTCTAATCATTGTCTCTCGTCTCAGGAACTTTCAGAGCCTGTTTATTGTCTCCGTCACACAGTCCCCATTTCTTCATATCAGCTTAAACTGGATGTTCTAGCTAAACCAAGTCACCTCCCCTTTCCCTACATGTGTCATGAATTTTCTTCTGTCATCTATCGGAAGAGACAGTGCTCATCAAAATCAATCTGTGCTTCCTCTATTTCCCAAACTCTGTTTCAGGACAGGTGAGGGCTGAGGGACAGGCTCTGGTCAGTGGACTTCTCCCATGATGCAGGACCCCACAAACCCCATGACCTTACGAGTGATGGGCTAAGCCACTGAGGTGTTCCATTCTATGTCAGCTTAGCAGGATCTATTCTCTCAGCCTAGAGAGCTTTCCCCTTTTCTTTGCAATTTGTTTTCAAGTTTCAGGTCCAGGGTGAGCTCCCCTGGGAAGCTCTCCTTGACCAGGAGCCAGTCCCTCCTCTCTCTTTACTCTCAAGGCTATTATCCCCTCCACTTCAGTCTGGAGGATGGGCAAGCTCACAGGTGGTGTAAGGGTTTGTCTCCCACACTGTACCAAGCGATCCCAGAGGCAGGGACTGTGCCTGCTTAATTAAATTAATTCTGTTCCTCCCACTGGACTCAGCTTTGTGCTTTGTACCTAGGAGTAGTCAGTGTGAAACCGAAATGAATTAGGTCAGAGGGGAAACCATTTACCACCAGGCCCCAGGGGATGTAGTAGTGGGGGATAGAGAAAAAGTTTGACCCATCTCAACCTTGAGGCTGTGGTTTGTGGGTTTGCAAGGCTTCAGGTGAGCAGGATGCTCGGGAGAGTGGGGGAAAGGAGGGGAGAGAAGGGAGAGGGAGAAAGGCTCTGGAACCTGGTCATCGCAGGAAACCAGCAGCCACTGAGCTATCCTCAACAACTAGAGAAGAGCCTGCAGCTTCCAACTGTTTACCTCCTGGGTACCATGGCGACTGCTGACTGGTTGCCATAGCAACCCTGGGCTTAGCCAGAAGCAGCAACCAACGGCTAACAGATAGTGAATGAGGACAGAAAAGACATAAAAACAGGCACATCAAAGGCAAGGGCACACGCAGTCCTGGCTGAAGTCCAAGAGAGCGTGATTGAGATCCTGCATCGACTAGTCTGCCACCAGAGAGCCGCTCTTCACTAGCTCCTGACAATTCTGAGTGGTGGAGGACCCTCTCTGAGACTGAATAGAGGCTGAAGAGGTAGCACGTGCCCGGGTATTTTGTATAAAGTTGAGCAGAGCGAAGTCCTCTACCCACACCACAGAGCCCGCATCAGCTCAGTGAAATCCCAGCTAAGTCCCCGATCTGGCAGACTTTTCTATAAGAGGGACTTTGGCCTAGAAGACCGAGTGTGGTGACAGTTCACCTCTGCTTTCCTGGCCCCAACTTTCTACCACCCCCCTATCCACTGAGTTCTTACTTATGGGTATGAGCACCTACAAAGTGCTACAAGTGGGGACCCATTCCCAAATATATTAATGCTCATTTTGTTTTATGAATGAAACTGTGCGTGTGTGTGTGGGGGGTGTTAGTCTATAGAGAATGAGAGGGGGGTCTGGGATGCCCACATTGGGTTGGAGTCTAAACCCAGGTGGCTGGATCTTCCCCAAGGGTTTGAGGAACAAGGGACCTTGCCCCCTCATTTCAATAAAAGATTTGGTGAGGGGTGCCTGCCACAGGCTGTCTAGATTCAGGGAAGAGGCTGCCCTTGCAGAATGGGGACAGTACTGAGCAAGCAGGTTGAGGTGGCCTGGGGGCTGTACCTGGTTCACAAGCCAACCATGTCCCTCTGCTTTAGTCCCCTTTCTTTCAGGCCACACTGTGTTTAGCTGGAGATAACTATCTTAGAGTGAGGAATCCTAAAGTCCCAACAACAGAATAAAGTATGGAAATTGCATCAGAGAAAAATGCAACAGTCCTACCGAGAACCCTATCCCCACTCTGGGGTGAGCAGAGCACAGGGGTCAGTGGACCCAGCTACCTGGGATGGGTTGGGGGCTGAGCTGCCTGGAAAAGACTGAAGACAGACAGCCAGGAGCCTTTATCTGATTAGTGGATTGCAAAGGATCAGAGGACCTGTTGCCCCTTCCCCCTGCTTGGCACTAAGCCCGAGGCACTTAGGGGCTAAAACTGTAATTATGTTTTATCAATAATAATAATAATAATAATAATAAAATAATAAAGTGCTCACTCATCAAAAGAAATTTAATTCCCTGCCTTCTCTCCAGTTCACCTGTTTGGATCCCCAGCCTGAGTAGGGTCGGGTAGAGGCAGCCCCGCATCCCCCACCCTCTGCTTCACAGGGGTCCCCTTCAAATCGCTGATACAACTGCCCCAGTGCAGCACGGGCCCAGGGACACAGGGCAGGACCCCTGCCTGGAGCAAGGGGATCCAAGCAGCAGTGGAGACCCTTCCCCACTAGCCGGAGTGGAGGCTCCGCTTCTGGGTGCAGGGTCGTGGGAGAGGGTGTTGCCGAGTGGGAGGACTCCTTCCTGACCCCATCGGAGCCAGCCCTGTTCCTTCTGCCTCCTTCTCCGACGGCTCTGCGGGCTCAGCCCAGCGCGGCTACAGGACGTGAGTAAATGGGGGTGCGATGGGCTTGGGGAGCACAGAGGACGGCTTCTTGTCCTTTGTACTGGAATGGAGGGGTGGGGGGCGCGGAATATGGGAGCAGAGGCAGGAGCGGCCCCTCGCTTCTGTCCCTTTCTCCCTGACCGATGGGTGGCCGGTTTCAGCACCAGGGGCTGTGGACAGCGACACTCCGCCCTTGCAAGCCCCCACCCCACTCCCGAGCCTGGAGTTCTTTAATCCAGCTCCCGCCAGAGCCTGCACTCCCAGCACACCTCCCGGCGCCCCAACAACTCCCAGATCCAGATCCCCCACTTCCTTACCCCGGCAAAGTTTGAGCTTCTCTGCAGCGCTCCCGGGTCCGGCAGAGTCTCCTGACTCTGGGCAGCAGCTCCTGGCTCTCTCCCTCCTCGCGCTCTGGTCCCAGGACCCTTCTCTGGGGACAGCGGAAGGAAGGATCTTGTTGCCTCCCCCTCTCTGGGAAAGTCAGATGAGGCTCTGGAGCCTCAAAGGAGGTCTCCGGAGAAGCAGAGGCCACTCACTCATATCTCCATCCCCTCCAAGGGAAAGGGGGCGAGCCAGAAGCAAGAAAGCAACAAAATCCGTCTGTCAACTTTGGAGTCTCTCCTGGCTGCGCGCGGCCACCTTAGACTCCTTCCTCGGATTTTTACCAGTACAGTAATCCACGCGGGATGAGGACACCGCAGACATCCGCGAGTTTGAAGTTTAAAGGTGGAGATGTGTATAATATTTATATATAAATATTAATTTTAGGGAGGATTTGAGAAACTAGTCTTTCTTGGGGATCAAGTGTATTCTCCTTAAAGAGTTTTTATTTTCTTCTATCACACCAGACAACCTTGACTCCCTGAACTGAAAGTCAAAACTCACCAATCCAGCAAATATTCATCATCTTCTACCCCAGTCAAAGGAATTTGAGTTCTTTTTGGAGAAAACAACTTTATTCAATAAAGCCTCCACTTTCCCCCCAAATCACTTTCCCACGGAAGGGGCATGTCTAAGGACACCATCAAGAATGAAGACCTGGGCTGGGGTTGTGGCTCAGAGGTGGAGTGCTCGCCTGGCATGTGTAAGGCCATGGGTTCAATCCTCAGTACCATAAATAAATAAATAAATAAATAAATAAATAAATAAAGGTACTGTGTTCAACTACAACTAAAAAAAAAACTATTTAAAAAAAGGATGAAGACCTAATTCCTACTGCCCCCTCCCCCAAGCAGATCCCACAGCAGTCACCACCACAGAACTTCCCTAGGACCTGTAGCCCATAGCATTTCCTGAAAACACCCATTAAATTGCTTATTCATGGAGCAGCTTATCTTGAAAAGTCTTAAGACTTCAAGTTCATGCACACTTGAAAGGAAAGATGAAGTACTAGTTTTCACTGAAGCAATAATTAGAGTGACAGGTAAGAGTGTACACACGTGCACACGTGCACACACACACACACACACACACACACACACTCAGGAAGCAAAATCTAGAAAAAAATTTCCCTAAAGAAATGGCAGGCTTATTCAGATGCAACGATTTCTGGTAGTGGGAGAATAAATCAATAGTAGTGGTTAATCAATAAAACAAAGTTGAAGCCACAGAAGTTGGAGGAGTGGTGAATTCTTGTTTTATCATTTGGGCTTCTGGAAAGAACTTGAAATTACTTCAAGATGAGAAAACATAATTTATAGGATTCCATTTTATCAGGACCTTTAGTGTGCTTA
Source organism: Marmota marmota marmota (assembly GCF_001458135.2). NCBI lineage: Eukaryota > Metazoa > Chordata > Mammalia > Rodentia > Sciuridae > Marmota > Marmota marmota. Next base: position 5,717,641 of record NW_026000020.1, read on the forward strand.
TTCCAAAGACTCTCAGCCTATCTCAGTTATTATGTGCAATTATTTATAGTCTTCATTGTCAGGAAATGCTTTATTTCCACTAATCCCAGTAATTTATGCTAAAAATTAAAGCTGTTTTATGTTGGTTTGTCTCCAAGGAAAACACTGGAAACAGATGGTTATCTTCTGTTGTCTGGAAACATTTCAGAGTTCCAAAAGAATCTTATATCCTGATGTTGGAGAAAGTAATAACTATGATGAGGTAATTTTAAGGCATCATCCTGAAAAGTGAAAAATCCCCTTGGATTCTGAAACACACACCATTTCTAAAATTTGAGGGAGGAAATAGGACCCCACAGAATTAACCGTGAAGTAGAGAAGTACACTGTGTCCGATAAAGTGAGACAGAACATTTGGTGCAGGACTGGGTACATAATTGACCCTTAGGAGATGAGGTGTGGGGCAATCGTTACCATTGAAGAACTTTGGGTACCTGAAAGGTAGGAACAGATGAACTGAGACTGGGAATGAGTAGAAAGCATCTGAAGGGGATCTATCTGTGCATTTGACTTCAAAAGAGATCCGGCAGCAAGATCCAAGGACACCAGACCCACTCAGAGGAATGGCCTAGTGCGAAAGGAATAGAAATGTTTCTTTTTGTACTGGGGTTGGAACTTGGGGCACTGTACCACTAAGCTGCAATTCCAGCTCTTTATTTTGTTTACATTCTTTTTTGTACATTATAATCATGCATAATAATGGGATTAATTGTATCATTTTTGTACTTGCAGTACTTTGATTAATCTCATCCCCAGGACCTTCCCTTTCCTTCTTCTATTCTTGCTCTATTCCATCAATCTCCTTTCTAGTCTTATTCTTTTAATTGGTGTATTACAATTATATGTATAATTAAATATACTGTAATGAATCCTGCTTTTTAATATATATAAACATATAAAAATATATTTATATATAAATATTAATATATATTTATATTATTATATGTATTACTAAATCTGTTATATATATTATATACTATATATAGTATATAATATATATAGTAANATAAAGGGAACCTCATGAAAATAGAAAGGAGACCAAAAGAGTAGAGGAAGGGAAGGGAGAGGGAGGGAGGAAGGGAGGGCTTAAGAAAGTACTGGGGAACAAAACCTACCAAATTATGCTAATCCATGTATTCATTAAATATACTGTAATGAATCCTGCTTTTATATATATTTTTATATATAAATTTATATATAAAAATATATATAAAAGCAGGATTCATTACAGTATATTTAATGAATACATGGATTAGCATAATTTGGTAGGTTTTGTTCCCCAGTACTTTCTTAAGCCCTCCCTTCCTCCCTCCCTCTCCCTTCCCTTCCTCTACTCTTTTGGTCTCCTTTCTATTTTCATGAGGTTCCCTTTATGTTGTTCTTTTGTAATTGCTCTCTCTGGCTTCCACATTTGAGAGAAGACATTTCAACCCTTGACTTTCTGAGTCTGACTTACTTCAATTAGCGTAATGTTCTCCAGCTCCATCCATTTACCAGCAAATGACACGTTTCATTCTTTTTTTTTTTATGGCTGAGTAAAACTCCATTGTGTTGCAGGTGCAGTGTTCACACCTGTAATTCTACTAGCTCAGGAGGCTTAGCAGGAGGATGGTAAGTTGGAGGGAAGCCTCAGCAACTTAGCAAGGCCTTAAGGTACTTAGTGAGACCCTTCTTAAAATAAAAAAAAAAATAAAAAGTGCTGGGAATGTGGCCCAGTGGTTAAGAACCCCTGGGTTCAATCCCCAGAACCAAAAACAAAAACAAAAATACCCATCCCTCCAAAAAACCCAACTCCATTATGTATATACATATATATATGCCATAGTTTCTTTTATCCATTTATCTGTTGATAGGAACCTAGGTTGGTTCTATATCTTGACTACTGTGAATTGCACTGCTATAAATATTGGTATGCATATATCACTACAGTATGTAGTCCTGTGTTGAGATAAAGTCTCACTAAGTTGCCCAGGCTAGCTTCAAACTGGTGATCCCCCTGCTTCAGCCTCCTGAGTAGCTGGTGACAACAATCTTTTTGTCAAGACGCAGGACACAATCAGTACCAGTTAATCCAAGATGCGTTAGTAAGATGTCCTAACAGGCCCGTGTCACCAGGAGACCAAGCACAGTGATCCTCAGAAACCCAAAGTCATGTGTCAGAATGGACCATGGTGAGAAGGGAGCTGTGGTGAACTTCATACCATCAGAACTTCATACCATTTCCTCTTTCTGACAGGAGAGGTAAGAGGGACCAGGTGAATCTGAAGTTGCTCTGGCCTGAGTCAGGGCACGCTAAGGAGGCGGGGAAAGTTCTGTGGGGAAAAGAGTGGTACCCAGTCCTCAGGAGCTGAGGGAAGTTGGAGAGAGGAACCCTGGTAAGACTAGTTCTGCCCATCCAAGAGCTAGGTGCCAGGGAAATGAAGGGATGGATATTAACTGTGCCCAGGGGGGTTGACTGATCATCAGCACGCATATGTGTGGCCTAGGGGACTCCCACTGATGTTTAGCTTGTTTTGTGAAATTTAGAATTAGTGTGATGGTCTGTATAGTCTCCTGAGATTCGCTTGTATCAATCCACATTAGGCTAGTGAGATTCAGGATGTTGCGTGTAGCTATTTTTCATTCAATTTCACTGTGTAAATATATAATGTGTTTTTATTCTCTATGCACACTCTATCGGTTGCTCCAAAAAATGGAGAAGGGAGTCAAAATTTTATTCTAATTATGTAAAATCTTCCAATTCCAGACAAATTTTAGGTGTTCAGGGAACCTGATATTTATACATTAGGGTTGAAAGGCACACAAATAGGGCCCATAGGTGGGTAACAGGACAGCTATTTCTGCTGGGGGCCATATGGTACCCAGGTTAAAGAACACACAATCTGATAAGGAGATAAACCGGACTGCCAGCTGATAAACAGAAATGCCAACAGATAAGCCCAGTTATCAACAAAGCGAGGGGAGTGGGGGCTTGCTTTGGCAGATGGAATAGGTCCTTGGCAAATGGTAAGGTGACTTGTAGGAATGGTTTTTGGGGAAGTGAAATATACACGATGAGGCAGTCGATGTTCACATGAGAAGAAGGATGCGTTGGAATCTGTGGGAATTCTCTCAGTCAGTGCTTGGATGGGGAGAAGGCCCAGGCTGGGCAGAAGCAGTGGCTTCTCATCTTGAAGGGCCACTTCGACTGCTTCCTTCTCAGGCAAATGGGATGGTGGCATCTCTTCCTCCACCTGTCTGGCAGGTGGAAAGCAGAAGGAAAACAAAATTAACGAATGTGTTTTAAAGGGTTAAAAATTCCAGCTGAGGGGCTGGGGTTGTGGCTCAGCGGTAGAGTGTTTGCCTAGCACATGGGAGACCCTGGGTTTGATCCTCAACACCACATATAGATAAATCCAATAAAAGTATTGTGTCCAACTACAACTAAAAAAATAAATATTAAAAAATTCCACCCAAATATCATTAAGAGCCTGTAGGGCCATGACTTCTAATCTACCCTGCCCCCTGGGGACCTTCTCTCCACTTTCAAGTCATCCTGACCAGCAGTGGAGAGGTAGAGGGTATCTGAAAGGCCCCAATGTCAGCTCTCCCACTACATCCAAATCTCCAGCATCTGACCATCAATACCTGAATTTCCACCATCAGAACTTCATCTATTTTCAAAATTTCATTCCTTTTAAATTAAAAATAATTCTAGGAGATAGAATGCGGATAAGTATCCCAAAGCCCTTGAATAAGAAAGAGTGATGAGAGCCTTTGATGGTCTTGCAGACCAGCGAGGGTAGGAAGGTGTGGATTCCAGCTCAGAGGGGACAAAGGCCCAAATGGCAGTCACTGAACACTCGGTTAAGCTTGGCTCCCATCACAACCAAGCCCAGAAAATCACCTGAGCTTTCCTCTAAGCCTGAAGCCTTTGTTCCCACCCACAGAAGGAGAATCACCCCTGCTAATCGTTTAGCTGGCAGATGTGTAGTGCAAGCACGGTGGCTTTAGTGGCTTGTCATGTGAGATGTCATCAGCGGTGCACTTGAGTAGGTGTGACACGCTCTGGGGCTCAGTACTGTGTAGCCCAACATGGTCAGCATGTCCCTGGGTAAACACAGACTGGCATATTTTGATATGGACAGAACAAATAGCAAGGGACACTTAGGAGATGTGGAGACCAAAGGGTGTAAATCAGATTCAAAAAAGTCCTGAGAGCCTTCAATGATGAGCAGATCAAACAAAGAAGTAACAGGAACAAAGGGAAATTTCTGCACCAGATTTTAAAAGAAATCAGCCCCCAAGCAGAGGAAGAGGAGAAATGGCTTCTCAGACCTCACTCAGCGTGTGAAGCTGCAGGAAGACCAGTCTCTCTGTTGTGGTGTGAACTGATAAATGCAATCAATAAGAGTGTAAATTATAGGTTATAGATCAATAAAAATATAGATTATAGACAAGCAATTTTGATAAGTGAGATAAGACAATTATAAAGCAAGAACTGTCATAGGCAGGCCTAAGACTCCATTTTGCTGCCTTCTATAAAAAAATGCTACAAGAGCTGTTTCTGAGAAACTGAAATGAAAGCTGTTTTCTTATAAAAATTGTTTTTCTGTACTTTGTACCCCACAAATTGTGCCCTACTCAGGATGCAGCGGTGGTCATGGTGAGCTACATCCTGGGTTTGGATGCCCTGTGGGTCTACATGACTTTGAAGTAGATTCTCGCCCCGCTGACCCCAGGCCCAAACTCAGGATGTGACTGTGTAGCACCTGCTGAACCAGGACTGTGGTCAACTGAACTGCAAAGCTAATGCCTTTTTAGCTTCTGTTTATCGCTTGCTTGCTGACTGGAAAATTCCAGTCCTGCCTAGAGCCCACAGGTCCCACTTATTAATGTTTTAATTTCTGTGATTGGCTAGCTTACATGACGATAAGCAAGTCACTGAGTTGTGGTTTCTGTGCTAATGGACCAGGAAGCTGCTGTCCTCCCACAGAGCTTGAGTCTCAATGGTGGGTGACAGTCCCTGTCCAGGTAAATAAAGCTCTCTTTTGATTTGAAATTAGGTATTAGAGAGCTTTCTGGAGCAACTCCCCATAACATCTCCAAGAATGGGCAAAAGCTATTGAGAAATAAGGAGGACTGAATAGAAACATAGCTTGCAGGGAAGAGACGAGCCTGCTCAGCTGTTCTCTTTTCGACATACCTGGGTTGTTTTCATTTTACTTACTGCATTTCAAAAAGATGTAGCACAAGCAACATTAAGTTAGAAATCACAGAACTTAAAAAATCAGTCTAATAAATCAATTGTACATTAACAGTTGCCCTCTAATTTTTCTTCACAGATACATGTCATCCTCTTTGACAGTGATAATAACAGTGATGTAATTATAATTTTGTTACTCTGCTTTTAATTAGGTCTCATATCTTAAGAGACTGTCTATCATGCTGCATTCATTTCCAATGATTGTTGATCATGAGCAAATCCTTTATCACTGGCCATGATCATGGCCAAATGGATGATGTAACTAATAGAAAGATTTACATAATTGCTGCATTTTTAGTGTACATTTCAATTATTTCCCATCTCACTCCTTTAAATGACTATCATAAAGACAAGCATAGTATCTTCTTCTATTTTTTTTTTGGGGGGGGGTGGCAATTTCCTTAGGTTACGGTCTCAGAAATAGGATCATTCCAGGGATAGGAACATCTGAATTCAAGAGAAGTTCTAGCAATTTCTATGAATAGAAATCATTTACCAGTTCCACTATATTTATGTGTTTTATCAGCATCTATTTTATTTTTCAAATTTAATGCATAAACTGTACCCCATTATAATTTTAATTTGCAACTCAATAAGAGGTAGTAAAGTTGAACATTTTCTTATATTTATTCCTCGTATTGCCTCTTTGTGAATCATCTATTCATGTCCTTTGCCCACTTACATTAAAGTTTTGATGTTTTTCCTTTCAATTTTCATGAGCTTTTTGTGCAATACTGACAGGCAATTTTTTTTCTGTTTTATTTTATGAAAATATTTCCCCTAGTCTTCTGGCCTTTTTGAGTCCTTTTAATATTCTAGTGATTGCGAACATTTCCCCTTGAGATTCATTCCATTCATTGAAGGCCTTATAATGCACAATTCCACTAAATATATGATGTCTACTCTTTTTTTTGTGGTCATATTTGCTTTCATTTGGAATACAGTTTAATATTCTTTAATACAATTGAGCTTATTTTGACAGAAGGTCTAGACAATTTTACTTGAAAGCTCTTTAATTTTGAGCAAAGTTCAATTTAGTGTGAGACTTAGGTTCCCTGTCAGTTAAAAAAAAAATGAATCTACTTCTCACTTTTATTCCAAAATCTTATTTCAGAATTATGGGTGAGTCAAATAATTAATAGCTTAGGGCTAGTCCTCAACCATTCTGGGTCAGCTTATCAATTCATTTTTTCTTATCATTCAAATGCAGTAATGGACATATTTATTTATTTATATTTATTTGTTCTTTTTTAGTTATACATTATAGTAGAATCCATTTTGATATAATTATACAAGCATGGAATATATCTTATTTTAGTTAGAGTCCCATTCTTATGGATATACATGGTGGTGGGATTCACTGTGTAGTTTTCATATGTGTACATGGGAAAATTATGTCAGATTCATTCTGTTGTCTTTCCTTTGCTTATCCCCATGCCCTTCCCTCCATCGCCCATTGTCTAATCTACTGAACTTCTATTCTTTCCCTCACCACCTCTCTTCTGTGGGTTAGCTTCCACATACCAGACAGAACATTTGACCTTTGTTTTTTTGGGATTGGCTTGTTTTTCTTAGCATAATAAGTCTCTAGGTCCATTCATTTGCTGGCAAGTGCCCTCATGTCATTCTTCTTTAGGGCTGAGCAATATTCCTATATATATATATCTATATATCTATATATATATCACATTTTCTTTATCCGTTCATCTGTTGAGGGCACCTAGATTGGTTCCATAGTTTAGCTATTGTGAATTGTTTATAGCAATTAACATTGATGTGGCTGCGTCACTGTAGTATGTTGATTTTAAATCCTTTGGGTGTGCGCCAAGGAGTGGGATTCCTGGGTCAAATCATGGTTCCATTCCAAGTTTTTTGAGGACTTTCCATTCAGCTTCCCAGAGTGGCCGGACCACTTTGCAGTCCCATCAGCAAAGTACAAGTGTCACAATTTCTTTTCTTTTTTTTTTTTTTAATTTTTTATTGTGGGTTGTTCAAAACATTACAAATTTCTTGACATATCATATTCCACACTTTGATTCAAGTGGGTTATGAACTCCCACCTTCACCCCATACACAGATTGCAGAATCACATCAGTTACACATCCATTGATTTACATATTGCCATACTAGTGACTGTTGTGCTCCGCTGCCTTTCCCATCCTCCCCCTCCCCCTCCTCTTTTTTTTCTTTCCTCTCTTTCTCTCTCTCCCTCCTCTCTCTCTCT
>NW_026000020.1:5726215-5738894 GCF_001458135.2 Marmota marmota marmota
CTAGCTTCACTTAGCATAATCTGCTCTAATGCCATCCATTTCCCTGTAAATTCTATGATTTTGTCATTTTTTAATGCAGAGTAATACTCCATTGTGTATAAATGCCACATTTTTTTTATCCATTCGTCTATTGAAGGGCATCTAGGTTGGTTCCACAGTCTTGCTATTGTGAACTGGTGTCACAATTTCTTTATGTATTTTTTCCTGAGGATGCTGGAGAGGCAGGGAAGGAAGGGCTCTCTTGCTGTTTCTGGTGGTTGTATCATCGGTGAGCAACGCAGGTGTGGGAATGTTCCGTGGTGCTCTGCCGTGGCTATATGGCAGAAGGCACAGTCCCTTGATGACCTCAAGGTTTAAAATCATAGTTTCCTTACCTTCATAGTAGTCCCAGCTCGGCCTGGTGATCATTTTCCTGTAGCTCTTACAACATAGCACCCTGCATGCTGTAGCCTCCTGACTGTACCAGTGCTCCAAATCCCTCTACTTCCCTGTGTCCCCTTCCCCTGGGTTTGTCTCCTGTGACCTCCTGGAGCTGTGACCCTCTCGACGCCCACACCTGTTCACAGGGGTGCTTCTGCTTCTTCTGCACACCCGTGTGGCCGGCCGCTGGTTGCAGCTCGCTTGACTCCTTTCTGACCTCTGGGCGAGTTAATTCCTGCTTTCTCAGTGACTGCAGAGCAGCTGTGGCCTGAGAGAACCAGGGGACTTCTGTGCCACCCACTGTGTTGCAACTGTCCCTCCTTTAACAAGGTCTAGAGCTGTCCTGGGGAAGTAAGACACAGGATTTAAGCCACAGGAAAAAAGCTATGCGACAGTGAAAGGCGATAAGTCAGCATGGCAGTACAGTTATAGATCAATACAGGCTGATAGGTTGATCTAGATATAGACAAGGTTACATCAGTATAGCTGTGAACAATTGTATTAGGTTGGTCATGTAGACATAAGGCTTATACATATCAGTAGTAAAATGATGAGTAAACGAGATAACTGCAAGCATCAAATAAGTGACTAGTGCTGGGACAGTGGCCATGGAGTCACTGTGGCTATACAAACAAAAAGTGTGGCCGTGAGCACTCCATCTTAGCTGTTCTAGACTCCACCTTAGTTTTTCTGTTATTGCTCCGGTGAAGAGGGAACTGCATGACCCATTTCTGAGAAACAGAAACCAAAGCTGTCTTCTTTTAAAAAATTGTTTTTCTATACTTTGTGTCCCACAGAATGTACCCAACTCAGGATACGGCGGTGGTCCTGGTGAGCTCCCTCCTGGGTTTGAGTACATTTATGGGTCTACAGGACTTTAAAATAGATCATTGCCCCCGTTCAGCTGAAACTCAGGATACGGTTGTCCAACACTTTTGTAGACCCGGATGCAACTAAGCTAAATGCTTTCTATAGCTTCTGTAACTTACTTGCTTGCTAACTGGAAAATTCCAGTCCTGCTTAGATCCTTCTTAATATTGGTTTGCTTGCATTATGCTGAGAAAAGCCCCTGATCTGTGGTTTTTGTCCTTAAATTCCCAAGACACAGGCCGGGAAATTGCTGCTCTCCCACAGAGCTTCAGTCTCTATGGGTGGGTGACAGTCCCTGGCCAGGTAAATGAAGCTCTCTTTGATTTGAATTCGGATGTAGAGTGTTTTCTGAAGCAGCTCCTGTTAACAGTTTCAGTCTCCTCATTAGATCCAAAGTGATATACACACCATGAACCACTGCATTCTTGATATTTTTCTCTAGAGAACAGGTCAGGATTTTCTTTTTCCAGGGACCGGATAGTAAGTTTTGGGCTTCAGACTGTATGGTTTCTGTCACAAACTTCAAACATCCCTTCATGTAGGAAAAAAAAAAAATCTCTGCAAATTAAGAATAGAAGGGAACTTCAACCTGATAAAAGTCATTATAGAAAAGCTTGCTGCTGACATCTTGCTCAATTTGAGACTGAGATGAGGAACAAGTCAGGAATGCTCACTTTGAAGCTGGGGCTGGGGCTCAGTGGTGGTAAGTGCTCACCTGGCACGTGTGAGGCACTGGGTTCAATCCTCAGCATCATGTAAAAATAAAGTAAAGTGAATGGGGTTGTGACTTAGAGGTAGAGCCCTTGCCTACCATGTGTGAGGCACTGGGTTCGATCCTCAGCACCACATAAAAAATAAAATAAAGATATTGTGTCCACCCATAACTAAAAAATAAATATTAAAAAAGGCATTTAAAAAATAAAATAAAGGTATTGTGTCCATCTACAACTAAAAATATATATATTTTTTAAAAAAGAATGTTCACTTTCTGCACTCGTGTTCCACATTGCACTGAAAGTGCAATTCCAAGGAAAAGAAAAGCAAGGCATAAAGAGGGCAAAGATATAATAACTGTCATTATTTGCAGAGACCATGGCTATGTATGTAGAAAACACCATGAAATCTGCAAAAAAATCATGAATCTAATAAATGAACTAAACAAGATTGCAGTCTTCGAAGTTAATGGAGAAAACTCAATTGTACTATATTCTAACAACAAACAATAGAAAATGAGTTTTTAAAAATACTATTGACATGCACCAAATACATCAGTTTCTTAGGAATAATTCTAGCACCCTGTGCAAGACCTTATAAAACATTGATAAGAGAAAATTCAAAAGATCTAAATTAATGTGAGATATAAGTAAATAATAAGCTTATTATTATTAATTAACTTACATTAAATAAATGTAAGTTTATCTCAATAATTTAAATATATTTTTCCCCAAAATTGATTTATTCGTTCCATACAGACCCAATCAAAATCTCAACAGCTTTTCTTGAAGAAATTGGATTCTACAATTTTACAGAAATTTAAAGGAGTTAGATTAGACAAAACCATCTTAAAAAGAAAAAAAAAACAGGGTTTTGTTTTTTTTTCTGATCTCAAGACTCCTGATGAAGCCACCATAATCAAAACTGTCTGGTTTTGTCCTAAGCAACAGGTTAGTGGAACAAAATAGAAATTCTAGGGAAAAAAGTCATCTATGGTCAATTTATTTTTGGTAAAGCTACCAAATTAATTCACTGGAGAAAGGGAATCCATTTTTAAGAAATGGTATCAGAACAAGGTTTCTCAGCTTTATCTCATTCCATGCAGGAAAATTAATTTGGGATGGATAAAAGATATCTAAATTTAAATGCCAGAACCCTAATGCTTCTAGGAACAAAACTCAGTATCTTTCCATGACTTCAAAGTAGGTAAAATTTGCTTAGGACATAGAAATCACTGACCTTTAAAAAACAAAAACGAAGGTCCCAATAAGCTGTACTTAATTAGGATGAAAATTTCTCTTCCTCAAAAGATACCATGAAGAAAATGAAGAAGATGGTCCACAAAATAAATGCTATGTGCACTTCAAAGTTATGCCAATAAAAATAAACCATGATGGACATACAGACAGACTGAGGAACTGTTCCAGATTGGAGGAGACTCAAGATAAATGAAAACTAAATGCTGTGTGGTCTTGATGTGGGACCTTGAATCTAGCAATGTTTTTTTTTTTTTTTTTTTTTAAATTTTGCCACCAAGAGACTTGGTGAGTTTTGAACATGGTCCACAGGTTAAATAATCATATTGAATCAGTGTCAATGCTGATCTTGATCATTGAACTGCGGCTACGGGGGAGAAATAGAAAGTCTAGTAGTCCATTTTCAGAATACTGTATTTAGCCTTAAATGTGATATTACTTGGGATGTAAGGTAGGCAGCTGTCAGGGAGAGCAGAATGAAAAGTTAAAAGCAGTTAGCACTGGAGTGTGACAAATTCACAGTCCCTTGACAGACAGGAGGTGACAGGGAAGGGGCTGGCCTAACCCACAGAGGGAGAGGGCAAGATGCATGCAACCCAGGAAGGTCTTCCTGCCACGGGAGAACAAACGGAGGTGAGGACAACTAAAGGTACATTTCTTTGGATAACCCAAGAGCACACAGTAAAACCTAGTTCAGGAAGGCTGTACCCGCTACGGAACTCAGTGAGGAACCCGGGGAGGGACCTTGCACACCTGATCTTGCAAGACTGTCAGTAAAAAGCCTCATTTTTGCTATACCTTGTGTCTCTTGGTCTATCATTTGGGTTTGGGCAGGTGAGTTTGTATCTTGTCCTTGTTTTCAGAATATATTCACTGAAATATTAGAGATAAAGGGATATCATCTGTCAGTCTCAAACAGTTCAGGAACACACACACACACACACACACACACTCTCACACCACGTGTGCACAACAGACAGAAACAGAGGCTGATGAAACCAACGTGGAAAATATTTGCATCTATGGGCTCTGAGTAAAGGCAATACGTAGATTCTTTGGACAGTTTTTGCAATTTTTCTGAAAGTCTCAAGCTATTTCCAAGTAAATGTTGAAGCAAGAAAATATACAGAAAAGCTCCAGATAAACTATTCACGGTACATGTATCTGACAAAGGACTCATCTGCAAAGTCTATAAAAAATTTATATAAATCAACAATAACAAGACAACTCAATTAACGAATGGGAATAATATTTGAACAGACATTTCACCAAAGAAGATAAATGGATGGAACATTTACACATGAAAAGTGCTCAGTGCCATTAGTAGTCAAAATACTAATTAGAAATTTGAAATGCAAATGAAAGCTACAATGAGATGCTCACACGCATCCATTAGCATGACTAATGTTAAAAAGATTGACAGCACAGAGACCCAGGGAGGATGTGGAACAATGCCTGCCCCAGCAGTAGAAATACAGAGTGGCACAGACAGTTTGGAAAACTATATGGCAGTTTCTTACTATGTTAAATGTATACTTAACACACGAACTAACATTTTCCATCATTTGGTGTTTTTCCCAAGAAAAATGAAAACATATGGCATCAAGATGGTACACAAATGTTCATAGTAGCTTTATTTAGGATCACCCCAAGCTGGAAAGAAACCCAATGTCCATGAATAGGTGCATGGATAAGTAGATGGTGATGGATTCAAACATGGGATACTTCTTGGCAAAGGAGAAGATGACAGATACACGTCCTCATGGACATGTTGAGGTCAATATGCCAGACGTCAAGTGTGCCTGACTACGGTATGTGAAGTTCCAGAGAGGCTAAAATAATCTAGGTTGGGAGAAAATCAGAACATAAGTTGCCTGGGGATCTGGATGGGGGGTTGATAGTAACGGGGTCAGGAAGGAACTTTCTGGAGTGCAGGCAGATATTCTATATCTGGTGGAGAGGGGCAGTGTCACAGGTGTCTGTGGCTGTCAAACTCATGGAGCTGAGTACTTAAGAGGTATGAAGCTTATTGGATGTCGCAATACCTCATTACAAATTATATTAGATTTTAAAGTGACTGGGAGTGGGAGTGGGCTGACATTGGGGCATCTTTGGTGCCAAGGTGGGGAGGGGAGAATTCATCCCCAAACATTTCCCCTTCCACTCACTCCCTGGCCTCCTTCTCTAACTTCAATTGGATTATAAAAGACCTTCTTGTTATGGCAATGCGATGGAAATTTCTAACATTCAAGTGACTTAGACCTAAAAATCTTAGAACCCTCTTTGACTTTTCTTCTTTTTGTAACTCATATCTGCTACAGTAGCAAAATCACCTAACTTTAAAACAAATCCCAATTCTGCTCCGTTTTTGCCACATTCGTTGTTACCTGTGCTAGTCATCCTCATGACTGGAATGGGTCATTGTAATTGTCTCCTACATGGTCCCCTGCTTGCTTTTCCCCTGCCCCTTCACTACCTTCCTTGTTAATCGTCAAACAGCCAGGCACATTTCTGCCCCAGGGTCTTTGCACCTGCTTTTCCTTCTGTCTGGCACAGCTCTCATGGGGCCCCTTCTTCCTTTCTTTTGCATATTCACTCATACATCGCTTTCTCAAGAAAACATTTCCTAAATTCCCTGTTCTGTACCCATCCCCAGATTCTACATCTCCCCTCTTGCTTTATCTTTGTCCATAGCACTGATTTCCATCTGACTGGGCTCATATTTTATTTTCTACCATTCCCACCAGGCTGTAAACACCACAGGACAGATACCTTGCCTCTTTTGATTACTTTCATAACTCCCAGGGCTTAAATTTGAGCATATGGTAGCAACTCTGAAACTGGCCGAATCCACAGGATCCTAGCTTTGCACACTGAGCTCCAGGAGCAAGAGGGAGGGAAGAGTTTGTTCCCATCTGGATGTCAAAATGCCTCGAGCATCCTCACAGTGGTCAGTTTCAGTGGAGGCTGGTCTGGAGCGAGATGGCCCTTCCCCTACCCCGACATAAGCCCTTTTCTCCTTTCTCTTCCTGCAGATGTTCACTGTCCTCTCTCTTTCAGAGCTGGATGTTAAAATTCCCTGGGGAACAGGGATGGGGTCCACCCTCAGTTTGTCCTGGGTGTTTTGGAGAGTGGCTGCTGAGGGGGATCCGGCTGCCTTGCAATGGCACCTAGAATCTCAGGCTCTAGGCTGGGGCCCAGCAGAGAAAGCAAAGGTTCCAGGGAACATGAGTCAAGCCTTCTGGAATGGCTCATGGGTTTATTATGATTCACAAGATCTAGGTGACATTTAGATTATGCAAATATGTCCTGCTTCTCTGAGATTGGACACAGCGCACACATTTGCAGTGACACGGAATGATGAGCAATACATTTCAGAGGGGAGGGGTGCGTTTTGCATTTCCCTTTCGCTCTTTGTAAAGCGTGGGTTTTGCATTTTTTTTCTCTATTTGAACTCTGACTCGACACCAAGTGGATAGACGAAGGAATTTACTTTGTTTTCTGTGGCTTCTCTCCCTCTCTCCCTCACCTTCTACCTTTTCCTTTCTGTGTTTATCCTTCTTTCTTCCCTTCCTCCCTCATTTTTATTTCTCCTCCCTCTCTGTCCCCAGACACCATGGCTTCTTCTGACCCTTGGGGATGACTGGACTGGATCTTCTTCTGTCCTGAGTGAGCTGGATGCTGGACACTGGGATCTTTTGACCCAATGGTGATGGAAATTAAATAGAGTCTGATGAGTGTGCAGATAAGGCAAATTTTCTTGGGGCTTCCATTTAGAAAAGATAAGAGGACCCCGGTTAGCTCCTTGAATAAAAGAAGGGTGCTGGCTTGATTGGTTACCTAAAGGAATGTTCATTGGCTTCCAGTATACTCAGTCCCAGTTTGGCCTGTGCAAAAGGTAATCTACTGTAGACATTCACAACACATCATGGCACCCTGATCTCAGCCATGCAAAGCTGACTGGTTGGGGGTGGCACACCCCAACCTTCCCAGCCATGACAGGTCAGAGCTGAGGCTCAGAAGTGCACTTGTGACTCACCCCTGTAGTGGTCCCTGTCTCTAGCTCCCACTGTGTGTCCATGGGCACCATGTTTACTAGCAACGCTTATTTTTTTTTCTCAAAGAAGCATGGAGGGAAGTATCTTGGGAGACACATCTAGAAGGTTCTTTTGGGGTTGCTGGCTACAGTAGGTCTCCTCCCACACTTTCCACCTGGTTCCTCAAATTTGCCCATTGAACAGATATGAAAACCAAGACTCAGAGTGGGAACTGACCAGCCCAAGGTTAAATGGCAAGTCTGATTTGTATTCACCAATGATTGCTTTTTGTGATAAAAATATTTATTATCTTTCTAGCTAGACCTCCTGGGCTGTATGTCCCCTGAGTCCCCTGATACGGTAACTGTCGTGTGGGAGATCAGACCCAGGAAACAAGGTTCGGAGCTTGGCAGGTGGAAGAGGAAGCAAGATGCTGTAAGGATAGTAGACATGCTTTACTCAGTGGTGGCCACAGCCTCCAGCCTCCAGCCTCCAGCCTCAACTTAGCTCCCAGTCGTGCCCCCATGTTGTCCCTAAGTCTTTTCCAAAGACCTTTTTTTTTCTTTTTTTTATGCAGGCCAAACAGAGAAGGCCCACTGCCTGCGGCCAACATGTTACATAGAGGGTGCCTACTCAAAGTTAATGTTTATGACCTTAAGTGTTTGCACTGAATGAGAGTGTTTCTGGCCTCAACTAACCATAACAGCCAGATCCCAGCCCTGGCTACACACTACACACACAGCCCAGGAGAAGTCTTGGCGAGGGAGCCCAACTACAGCCATTTTGGGCCCAGCCCCGACAGTGACAGAGGACGGTGAACCCAGGTTTACTTTATGTCTCCCACTTATTATCCTCACAGGGCTCCAGGACTTGTCAACTGTCATTTACGGGCACATTAAAGTCTCAGACCTTCACTCTAGGTTGTCTCTCTGTCATGGGAGAAGAGATGTCTCTGGAGAAGTGTCCAAGGAGTCCCCAGAGGGAAGGGAAACTCCAATTCAGGACAACCAATGTTCGTGGCAGATGTGATGGAAAAGAATTTTAGCACGAGTCAAGATAAATGTGTAGTCAGAGGTTTCTTTAGTAAATAGATGCACTTTTCAAAAATGGGCCATCTTGAGAGTGAGAAGCCCCTCTCTGGACTGGGGGTGCAGTATTTGTACAAGGGTTGTAGCTGGGGGCCAGGGTGGAGGTGGAGCCAGGGTGGGCTAGTTTTCTCTGTGTTTGTGTATTTCCCTCGTTTTACAAGGATACAGGCTGAAGACTTGTCACTCAAGATCTACAGCTGTGCCTCCTGCACCTCAGTGGCTCGTGGGCATTTCTTTTTAAACGTCAGTATATATCTCTCCCTTTATTCTAAGTCTCTAATGTACCTCTACTGCATTCCCCCCAAGACCCCGTGCATATCAGAATCTGTGCTGCTCAAGCCCCTTACATAAAGTGGTGTGGTATTTGCATATAACCCATGCACACCTCCAGTACTCATTCAATCATTTCTAGGTAACATGGTACCTAATGCGGTGTGCCGTGTGACTAGTTGTTCTATAGTATTCTTTAGAGAAAAAAGACAAGGAAAAATATGTCTGTACATGTTCAGTACAGATGCCATTTTTTTTTGTCCTGAAAATCTTCCAGTTGGTTGAACCCACAGATGTGCAACCCACAGACACCACAGTTGTCACCTCAAGTGATTCCTACTTTGCAGGGAAGACTCACATGTAAGGATATAATTTTGGATGCCTGGCTGGAGGTGAGTCACTTACATTCAAATACACCCTAGAAGCAGAGAAACATACATGGAGGCCTCTGGTAACGTAGCTAGGTGGTACTTCCAAAAAAATCCCAGAGGAGAAGCCCCACAACACTCCTCAGCAGATCATGTGTAAATCCACAGGATGGCACAGTGACTTTTAACATGAAAGTGATTTTGTACCACCATGTGAATAGACTTAGCACTACTGAACTGTACATCTTAAAAAGAGAAGATGGTAAATTTTGGCTGGTTGTAGTGGATCACACCTGTAATCCCTGTGGCTCGGGAGGCTGAGGCAGGAGGATTGCGAGTTCAAAGCCAGCCTTGGCAAAAGCAAGGCGCTTAGCAACTCAGTGAGGCCCTGTCTCTAAATAAAATACACAATAGGGTAGGGATGTGGCTCAGTGGTCAAGTGCCCCTGAGTTCAATCCCCAGTAACCATCCCCACCCCCAAAAAAGATGGTAAATTTTGAAATTTTGTTATGTATTTTTTTACCGGAATTAAGAAGAAGCACGCACACACACACACACACACACACAGCCACTGGTAGCACGGAGCTCCCCAGTCTTTTGCGTCGAAGGTGAAGCTTTGCAGTGACCTGTCCGACCAGGTTCAGCGGAGGGCTCACTGATTCGACTCACCTTGCCTGCTCTTTTAAGCCTTGACAGGAGTGAGCAGAAGCTGTAGCGGCCTCCCCAGAGCTGTCCAGAATGATTCGACATGAATACAGATAATTCATGCAGAAAGCAGACTGCAGGCAGATCACTGCCCTGGGACCAGAAAACCTGTGCCTTGCGAATTGAGTGTCAGTGGGACATCGTGTGTTTTTCCTGAATCTCAGTTGCAGAAAAATAGCAAATGAGGTGTGTCCCTGATGGGCACAAGGTGTAGAAAAAAATACATGAACCAAGAGAGCTGTAGAAAAGAAGGGGACAGAGGGCATTGTACGGCCAACCCCCAGAACACACCCCGCACCGAAAATCTCCAGATCCTTCTCCTCTAAATAAGTTCTAGTGCCCAGAAAAGCACAGGGAGAGGGCCCCTCAGTGAGACATGAGCCCTCTTCAGAGGCTGGGGCTAGAAGGGGATGCAAGCTGTCCCTGTACCCTGAGTGGCCCCAGGGGAGCCCATCCTTGGAACCCGTTGAGCCTAATGTCTCAGGAACCCATGTGAGAGCAGCAGCCCCAGGGTGTAGCAGGGTCCAGACACCACAGGACAGCAACCCGCAGGTGCAGTGAGTTGTCTCCTCGAGGGTCTCCCGAAGGCTGCTAAGTTATATCCTTCCTGCAGCCAACTATGCATTCTCCAGGTCAGTCAAACCGGGGCTCTGGGGCAGGGGAAGGAGCTGCTGTTCACAGGCAGAACCTTTCCTACTCAGGGAGCTTCAGCCTGGCCCTTCAGCCCTTCTGCTGATTGACCCAGGCCCATTTAGACCATCTAGGTACTCTCCTCTCCTTATGCCGACTGATTATGGACTGTAATCACAACACCTAGGCTGATGTGTGAAGAACTGGGCACTATAGCATAACTAAGTTGACACGAGTTGCTACCATGATTTCCCTGATGACCAATGCTGTGGACCAGTTCTTCATGCACTCATGGCAAATCATATATCTTCTTTTTAAATCTTACCCATTAAAAACATTAGCTAAGAAGCAGAGAAGAAGGGGCCAGGTCCTACTCTCCCCTTCAAGGGATGCTTATCCAAATCATAGCACCTCGTGATCCTATATGTCCATTTACCACTCCATCAGCTGCCCCTTTATGCTACAGTTGCCCTATCTATTCTGTCTATAGGGGAATAAGGACAATTAGAGGAAAAATATTTTCAAAATATTTACCTAGACCCTTACCATTTTAAATGCTGCTAATTCCATTTTGGGGGAATGGGGATACTGGGAATCAAACCCAGGCGCACATAACCACTGAGCCACATCCCCAGCCTTTTTAAAATATTTTATTTAGAGACAGGGTCTTGCTGAGTTGCTTAGGGCTGAGGCTGGCTTTGAATTTGCAATCTTCCTGCCTCAGCCTCCCGAGCCACACAGTATTACAGGTGTGTGCCACTATGTCTGGCTTTTAATTTCATTTTTAAGATCTGATTTTCTGTTTTAATTTCCCTTCACCCTGAAGAATTTCTTTTAGAATTTCTTGTAATGCATGGTTTTTGATGATAAAATTCTCTTTTTTTACTTTTATCTGAAAATGTCTTTATTTTGCTTTCGTGTTTGAGGATATGTTCACCAGATGTAGAATTTTGAGTTGCAAATTTTTATTCTCTTTTCAACACTAATGATGTTGTTCTGTGGCCTTGGAGCCTCCATATTTGCTGATGAGAGTCCACTGGTTTCAAATGATTTTTCCCTTTTTATATGTTGTGTCTTTTTTTTTTCTAGCAGCTTTCAAGATTCTCTCTGTTTGGTTTTCAACACTTTGATTATGATGGGATGCTTTTTTACTTATCATTCTGCTAGGGATTGGCTAGAGACTTCTTGAATCTATAAATTTATGTCTTTCAGTAATTTGGGAAATTTTCACTATTTCTCCAAATACTGCCACCCCTCATCCACACTGCCCTTTCTTTCTCTCCTCTCATTTAAAAACTCTAATTACAAAGCATGATAGTTCTTTTTTTAAAAAATATTTTTAGTTGTAGTTGGACACAATACCTTTATTTTATTTATTTATTTTTATGTGGTGCTGGTGCTGAGGATCAAACCCAGGGTCGCACGTGCTAGGCAAGCGCTCTACCACTGAGCCACAACCCCAGCCCGCATGTTAGTTCTTTTGGTATTTCGTCACAGTTTCCCTAAACTCCTGTAGATTTTTTTGGAAAAAAAAAATCTTATCTTTCTTCTTCAGTCTGGACATTTTCCATTGATCGATGTCTGATCATGGATTCTTTGTCATTTCTATTCTGCTTTTAAGCTTGTCCAGTAGATTTTTCTAAGTTAAGAAGTTATATTTTTAGCTCTAGAATTTTCAGTTGTTAATTAATTTTTTTTTAGTTGTAGATGGACAATACCTTTATTTTGTTTATTTATTTTTATGTGGTGCTGAGGATCGAACCCAGTGCCTCACATATGCTAGGCAAATGTTCTACTGCTGAGACACAACCTCAGGCCCCTCAATTTTTAATATTTTTATAAGTTGTTAAAAGCATGTTTCCCTTGACCTTAAAGACCGTTGTTATAGCTGCTATCAAGTCCTAATCTGAGTCTGACATCTGGGTTATGTCAGGATGGCTTAATTGACTTATGACTTTTTCTCTTGAAACTGTATCACATTTTCCTGGCTATGTAGTTGAATGATCTAAAATTTTATCCCAGACTTTGTAAATGTTAGGTTTTAGACACTTTGGATTCTGTTACATTCCTCAGAAGAGTTAATATCTTTATTTTAGCAGACAACTAAGCTTGTTGAATTTATTTATTTATTTATTTATTTATTTTAAATTTTTATTTTTTTATTTATTTATTTTTTAATTTTTTATTGTGGGTTGTTCAAAACATTACAAATTTCTTGACATATCATATTCCACACTTTGATTCAAGTGGGTTATGAACTCCCACCTTCACCCCATACACAGATTGCAGAATCACATCAGTTACACATCCATTGATTTACA
>NW_026000020.1:5743563-5858236 GCF_001458135.2 Marmota marmota marmota
GTGCTCGGTGTAAGCTCCTATAAGTGTAGGCTCCAAGAAGCAGTCCCCGCGGGCTCAGTTCCGGGAGCCGGAATTCGGGCGCTTAGTGCTTGGTGTATGCTCTGATAGGAGCAGGGTCCAAGAGGCAGCCTCTGCAGGCTCCGCGGCCCTGGGCCAGGGCGGTTCCGGGACGGTTCCGGGAGCCGGAACTCGGCCGCCCCGTGCTCGGTGTTCGCTCCGATAAGATCAGATTCTAAGAAGCACCCAGGCACTGAACCCTAGCAATCTGTCTGCAAGCCGCAGGCGAATGGCAGCCTGAAATTACCTGTTCTATGGCTGAATGAGCTGCGGTCAGTCGAAAACAGGTATGGTGACGTCAGCTTTCCAACATGGTGGCTGCTGGCCTCCTCTGTGGTCTGACCGGTGTGGAGAACCGAGATGGACCGCTTCCTTCCCCCGTCTCGAACCCAGAATTCAGCCCTGAGTACGGTGCTTGCACGGCTGGCAGAAACTGCAGCGCTGTATCCCTGCGTCGCTATCTCCTCGTTTCCCAGCGCGCGCTGCAGACTCTAGCCGCGGGGCGATTTGCTGAATAAGCAGTGTTACCCTCCGTGCGACAAACCTCTCGTGTTTGAGTCCCCGTAGCCGATCCTCGTGCGATGGAAATCCTTCCTCCAGGTTCCGGAGCACCCCACTATTGCTGGAAATTCCTAACAAGATATCCTTTAGCCGTCCTGACTTGTCATACTCCCACACAGTGAAGCAGCACATGGGGGCAATGCACTCCCCTCGCCGCCATCTTCCCCCCTCCTCAGCTTGTTGAATTTAAACTGAAAACTCTTGTATCTTCGGAGGCAGTTCAAGTTTGAGTTGAGCTTTTTTAACATTAGCCTATGTGTTCACATTCTGTGTGTGCATATGTGATTAAGGTGTTGGTCAGACACTTGGGCTGAATTTATACGCAAAATTTGTGGTTTCCTGTCTCTAGATCCCTTCTTGCTGATGTTCTCCCTGAACTTTCCAGCAGTTATAATTTCCTTAAACTTCTGTGTTTTCAAGCCAGAAAGACTACAAGTTTTGATTGAGAGGTTAAGCCTCCACGTGGGTACTCACCACGTCTTGCCTTAGCCTGCCCTTGAGCTAAAGTACATGACAACAGGATCTGTTTGTTTTGGTCACTCTCTAGATTCTCTGGGGAGTATTTTGTCCAAAGTTCATAGTTGTCTGTCAAAGGGTTGTTAGGAGTTTTCTTGAACTTCCCAGAAGTAGAACTTCTTTTGTTTTGTTCCAATGGAGATACAATTCTTTGTTGGCAGGTTTTAAAAATTTTTTTCCTACACTTTTGCATTTTAATACCTAATTCGAATATATTCTGATCTATATGTTTTTTGTTGAGAAGTCATCCATAATCTTATCACTGTTCCCCTGAATGGAATGTATTTTTCTCTTCTGTCTACTTTCAAGATTTTCTGGTTATCTTCATGTAGCAATTGGACTATGATGTGCCCAGGGGCAGTTTTCTTTGTGTTTATCAAACTTAGGGTCCTGGAATCTACTAATGTTTTCTGCCACATTGTGCAAGTTTTCAGTCTTGATGTCTCCAAATTTGGGTTTTCCTTTCTCTTTTTCTGCCTCTTTTAAGTCTCCAATTATCCCTGCTTTGACACACTTGGAATCATTTCTTAGGTCTCTGAGGTTCTCTTTACTTTTCTTCAACATTTTTTTTTTCTTTTTGTTCTTTGGATTGAGTAATTTTTATGAATCCATCTTCAAACAATTCTTACTTGTTCCAGCTGCCTCTTTTGGAGAATCAACTCTCCTCCAGCTGTTAGGTAGGATTCTGGGGACACCAAGATGGTGGAGACAACAGTAGAAAGAAGCTGCTAGAGAACAGGACAAGGAGACAATCATGCCCCGATTTACAGTCAGTCCCATTACCATGACAACTCCCTCCGGTGAGAACTTATCACCATGACAACTCCAACCACAGGATCTATATTTTAAAATGACTAATGGGAGTAAAGTGGGCAGCTTTCTAAGTAAATTTTCTAAAGTAGCCAATGGGTACAAACGGGGTAAGGTCTTCCATCAGGTCTGTATAGGGAAAAGAAGGCCCCACAGCTCAGGATATAAGACCCTAATTTCCAGACACTGGGGCCTTGAGCATCTCTTTTTCTCTCAGCCCACTCTGCTCTACCTAATGGAGTGCTACCTTCACCTTCAAAAAACCTGTACTTTGCCTGTTACTTCTGTGGGTCTTGCTCAACTCTCTGTTCGTGACACCCCAAGGACCTGGACTTCAAATGGACATTCTAATGGTAGCACAGCTTCTCTCTACTCTTGAACATTTACTGTGCCTTTAAATAGTTATAAGAAGTATTTTATCCAGGTCTTAAATTTTTGTGTGTGAAAGGATTTGTGTGACCACTTCCCATTGGTGCATTATTGGGAGTTCTCTTAAGTGAAACTTCAATTTCTGTCATCTGTTCTTATATCTTTGTAGATAGTTTATATCATTTGCCTTATTTTTCCTTAAATTTTTAAGAGCTTTTTTTTTTTTTGTATTTTAGGGACATTAATCCTGTGTGTGATATATAGTACAAATACTTTCTCCCAGTTTGTCATTTGTCTTTGCTTATGATGTTTTTTAGTAATGCATTCTAAAAAAAATCACATTTTTATGTTGACAAGGTTAGTGATTTTTTTTTTATTGCATCAGGATTTTGAGTCACAGAAAGCCTTTTTCTACACTCATGTTATAGTGGAATTCTATTATATTTTCTTCTAGTGTTTCCGCATTTTTCTTTTTTTGCTTTCTTGTTTTACATTGAGGACATGAATCCATTTGGAGTTTATTCTTGCACATGGTGTGAGGCATGGATCTGATTTTACTATTTTCTAATGGATATCAGTTGTTCTAGGGTACCAGTTACTAAAACGTTCCATGTTAGAATCTGTAAACAAGTCAAAATAACACCTGGCATTTTGCCAGGGGAATGCTAGAGTTCATAAACAAGTCTGGATGGTGCCTGGCAAAATGCCAGAGGGAGTGGTTTGAGAAGTAACAAAAGCGAGCCATTAAGTGTGGAGATTCCTTATTGGTTGACTGATGTATCTAGTTTATGCTAATTAGATAAGCTGTGTGGAATGTATAAATACTGCTCCTGTCCTGCAATAAACGGCTCCCGCTCCTGCTGTATCAACGTACACAAGTTGTTCGTCACCCCCCGGTTATTTTGCTGCAGCCGGACTGCGGCAGTTCCAGTGATTTGAGATGCCATCTTTATAAATTTCCATATAATTATGGAGTTGAGGTCTTTTTCTGGGCTGTTCATTATTTCATGAGTACATGTATCTTTACTTGTGTGAGTGCCATGCTGTTTTAACAGGAGATGTGTTATAGTGGTTTTATGTTAGCATAAGTCCTTCCTTACGTCTTTTGTTTTACAGTATTTTTCTCAGCTATTTTCATGTGGTTGTTTTTTCATCCCAGCTGTCAACTTTTCAAGTTTCATAAAACATTCACCATTTCATTTGGAAGATGTTACATTTATAAGTGAAATCAGAACTACCATCATCTCCATGAAGTCTAGCCATCCCCTCTAAAAACAAATGATGTTCAAGCCTATTTTTGTGTATTTCAGGAGCGTTTTAAAGTCTTTCACATAATTCTTTTGTGCATTTCTTGTTTTTTCCAGATACAGACTCTGCTCACCATTCAGAGATTCCATATTTGTGGATTTACCTACTGGATAAAATATATTTTATCAATGCTCAAGGCACTTTTGCAAATTTTTCACTTCTGAAAAATTTGAGTTGACTCAACACCTTCATTTAACTCCCCCCACCATTAACAATGTGTCTTTTTAATGGTGTATTTAGTGCTCCTTTTTTTTTTTTTGTATTCTTTGTGATTCTTATTGATTTCACAGTTGAAAATGGCTGAGATGCCGTTTAGTATTCTTAAGAGAAGTCTCTGACATACAATTGGAGAATATTTGTTAGATAAGATTCATTCATGCTTTTAGTGTATTGGGTGTATGTAATTAACAAAATAAGGGGTTTTAAAATCAGAAATACTTATAAAGCAAAGTTATACACTAACTGGTTAATGAAAATATTGTGATCAGAGACCCATATGGTGGCATACCTCTGTAATCCCAGCTACTCGGGAGGCTGAGGCAGGAGGATTAAAAGTTTGAGCCCAACCTGGGCAACTTAGAGAGGCCCTGTCTCAAAATAAAAAATTGAAAAGGCTGGGGAGGTAGGTTGGTGACAAAGCACCCCTGAGTTCAATCCCCAGTACCAGGGTTGAACTCAGGTAGAATTCAAACACTGAGCCACATCCTCAGCCCTGTTTTGTATTTTATTTAGAGACAGGGTCTCATTTGGTTGCTTACCACCTCCCTGTTGCTGAAGCTGGCTTTGAATTCACGATCCTCCTGCCTCAGCCTCCCAAGCCGCTGAGATTACAGTCATGCGCCACTGCATCTGACAATCTAACTGAATTCTTTTGTGGATTTGTGTTATGATTTGTGTGGATTCTGGATTTGTGTTATGATTATCTCAGGTTTTTAAGGCATACTCTTTTATCCTGTGCAACTGTATCTTTACTTATTTTCCAGTTCTTATTCCCTAAGTAACTTCTCTTGTTTAATTGTAGGGCTACATCCGTCGACCCTTCCTTTTACAAGGACAGTTTTTCATCTGTGTGAACTGGTTTGAGTTGATAATGGACCAGGTCAGTGGGTCATAGAATTCTGGAGTAGAACAAAATATAGAGGTAAGAATGTAGGTGACTTGGTTACTGATCTTTTTTTCTGGATTGAACCCTCAGTCTTGCACAAGTTGGGCAAGTGCTCCGCCACTGAGCTACATCCCCAATCCCTTTTGAGACCAGGTCTCATTAAGTTGCTCACGCAGTCCTTGAACTTGTGATCCTCCTGCCTGGGCCTCCCAAGTAGGAGAGGTAGTAGGTCTTAAAGGTGTGCCCTTCTCCCAGCTGTCACCTGTCTTATACGTTCCTTAGCCTCAAATCTGTTCTGTACTTGGACGTCTGATCCTTTCCTCTGGAGAGCATCTCTCTCTTTTTCAAGGACTCACTCTGTGCCCATTCCAGAGACAGTGTCTGTGTGGTTTCAACCACTCTCTACCCCCATGCTTCCGCCCCTGGCTTGTGATTCGTGACAATTATATAGGGAGACCATGAAATCAGAATGTACAGCTAGCATTATTGTTTTTGTTTTAAGAGTGGATTTTATTTCCTTCTTGTGTGTGCCCAAAGTGCAGATTTATTGGTGAAAAATCAAATGCACAGATCCCCTGAGGAACACATCGAGGTGGGTGTTCAGGATGGATGGAAATGTGTTAATGCACCAGTACCATTACTCTATACAGTCAATTACCTTTAAAAGGGACTTCAATAATGCCTTTTATAAATACCACCAATTACATTTCTGGAACGCTCCATCATCTAAGCCATTTCTGAGATATTCCAGCTGTGTTCGTCCTTGTCGGGGCTGCATTTTCTGCTTCTCTGCATGCCTATCTTTAAGCTAATCTTTGGATGCCAGACATTGTGAATTTTACCCTGGTTGGATGGTGTATATTTTTCTATCTCTGTTAAGTATTCCTGATCTTTCTTCAGGGATACAGTTAATTAGAAACAGTGATCCTTCCAGTTCTTTCTTTTAAACCCTGTTCAGGGGAACAGAGGAGCATTTAAGTCTAAGGCCAGTTTTGCTCTGTGATGGAGGCAAATCCTTTCTGACCCATTACTGGAAGGCCTGAATGAAGGAGGTTTTCCTCTCTGAAGAGAGGGAACAGGAACTAGTCCCAGCCATGTATGTGTTGCAGCGACTGTTCCTTCTAGTCTTTTCGAGAGGTCCTCCCTTCAGCCTTGAGTAACTGCCTTGCAGTCGTGCTGATCAGTACTGGGTTCAAGGGGTGTCTCAAGGGGGCCCCTCTGCAAACTCCAGAGCTTTCTCTGAAGCTTTCTCTCCAGCACTCGACCCTGTGAACTCCGGTTGCCTTGGTCTCCTCAGAACCTAGTCCCATATTTCCTCGGCTCAGGAGGCCGAGGGCCCTGCGGAGGCTCCCCGCTCCCTCTGCTGCAGCTGGACCTGTCTCTCTAGGGAACAAGGGGGGCTGCTCCAACAGTTCACCTCCTTTGTCTCCCAAAGATGACTGTCCTTGATTGCATGGTGGCCAACGTTTTGGGAAACTCTTGGGTTCCATGCATTTTATCAGGCATTTCAATTTGGGCCAGCAGTGGAAATCGAGTTTCTGTTATTCCACGTTTTGGCTGGAAGTGGAAGCACTCGGTTGTAATTGCAAATTCCCCCATCTCTTTGAACTAGGCATCATTAAACATGTCTCCTAAAACATGTCACACATGGCCGTTAGGATGTCCTTCTGCCCTGCAGTCCTTTCTTCCTGCACACCTCCCCCGACCAGACAACAGCCTTGGGTGCAGTAAGAACGTGAAGATGGAGGGATAGAGAAGGGATGTAGAGGGGGTAACATCTTCCAGTTGTCTGATGGTATCTCTGGAGCCTGACACGTTGTCAGTACTCGAATGCCTGCTGAATAATGGAATGGCGCCCGCAGGCTTAACGTGATGGGTGGGTTCCTTCCTACCCCTCCTCCAGTTCTCTACTATGTACAACACCACCCTGCGTCCTTCAGACACAGCTCTCACTAGCAGAGGATTGCTCTAGAATCTTCCTGCTGGAGAGGCAGATCTGAGTTGGGGGCAGGCAGCACGCCTCCCCACACACTCCCTCTGCCTTGTGTCCGTCATTTCCTCCATCCTCCGTTCCTTCCTTACTGCATCCTATTCCTAGGCTGATGTTGAGCTAATGTCCCTTATTCCGTTTTTGGAAGTAGATTTCTCCGATATTTATTTTTTTATCATAACCCTGGTGACCCTGAACTTTCAGGAATGTGAACACCACTTTTAAACAACAACAACAACAACAACAACAACAAAACCTTCATCTGTTTCTTATTAACAATCTGTACTCTATTTTTATCCAGCCCTAGGGTTGTTACTAACTAGAAAAAAGGGAATTGGAGAGAGCCAGCTCAGGTTTGAAATTAGGAGAGAATCCAGTACTTTTATACGGCATTGCTCAAATGTGTTCAAAGAATACAGTGATCAGTGAACAGCCCGACAGTTTTCAAATGTCTCCAACGTAAGAGTTTTTATTCTCGTTCTGCACTCAATTAGAGGTACCTACAACAGACTGTAGACAAAAATAATTAGGAAGGGCTCAATAGAAATGTTCAGAAAAACAATAACTCGGAGAATGGTCAGTCTCGATGATCTCAGACAAGCTACCAGGTCTTAATTTCAGTCCTCAACCTTGAGTGACAAAGTCCCTAATTCAGATGGGAATGATACTTTTAGGTGGCAGGGTTGGATTGATAAGTACTGACTGCTAAACAGTTGGAAAATCCTATGACAATAATCTGTCAGGTCAGAACTTCTGGGTGTGACCATGTACCAGAAAATCCAGAAGAGTTTTGTGAAGACGGGGAAGACACTGGGATGAACAATGGTGAGGAAAGGTGGGAACCCATACGCTCAAACAGGTGGGGGAGTCAGGGAAGGAGAGGGGCGCGCGCTAGGCCTCTGCTACACACAGGGAAGGCTCGGGTGGAAGATGGCGGCCTTACCTCAGTGAGGGGCTGCTTCATAGTGTCCAGTGGCGGAGGCTTGGGCTGCCTGGAGGAATCCTGGCTCTCTTAAACCTAGTTGCCACTAGACTATTTTTTTAAGACTTCTCAGTGGTGGTCCTCAGCCCTTTGCTGCTGTGTGCCTTGGAGAGGACAGGGCGGGGCTGCTGGAGGTGGACATGTGGCAGCGATGGCCGGCTGAGTCCTAGGCCTCGGGCCTCGGGCCTTCTCTGGGGAAGTGGATGTTAGTGTTAATTTAAGGGTTAGTGTTTTTGCTGTGGTGGGATCTACTCTGTCTGGAGTCTGGAATTGACCTCACAGGCACTATTCTTGAAATCGAGAATTCAAAGTGTCGCCGAGATGTGTGGTGTTGGTCCCCCTCCCCCCACCTTGGGCTCGGGGTATGGCTTGGGATGGGATTCTTGGGACCTGGTGCCACGGGAAGAGTCATCCGAATCTGAAGACACCACCTCCTGCAGAGGCGGCCTCTTAGCAGGTTTCTTCTTCTTCCTTCTTGGGTTCTCCTGTTTGGGCTCTTTTAAATCCCCCGTGTCAGCTTCTTTCAGTGGGCAGAGTACGAAGGTAGATTCCCTGACCTCTGCGTCTTTCCTGGAGACAGAGAGAGAGAGAGAGAGAGAGAGAGAGAGAGAGAGAGAGAGAGAGAGAAAGGGGTTTAATCCAGCCCCACAGGGGCTTCCCAGCTCTTTGTCCTCTGGAATGGAGTCCTGGAGCCCTGGGGGCTGATACTTAGCGCTGCTCAGTTCTCCCCCAGAGGCTTTTGTGGTCTGAGCCTCGTGGACCTGCAGGATTGTCTGGGCTCATGGAGACATTTGGACAGAGTCCTGACCAAGTCGGTGAAGGAAGAGCTCGCTCCATCGCAGAAGCCTCAGGCGTGCCGCCTCAGCATTGACCCTGTCCACCCAAGGGGACCAGCTTGGCCCCCTCACACCTGAACTGGAGAACCACAGAGATGGCCTTCTGTTGCCCTGGGTTTCTCTCAGGTCTTGATCCAAGGTGTGCCATCGGGAACACTTCCCGAAAGCCAACAATGATCTGACTGTTAATTGCATTTAATTGAAAAAACTTAGGCACCACCATGAAGTCACGGAGCTAGACATATTATTTAGGAAATGTCCCAGACAAAGCCTCTTTGTCCAGAAGTGTTTGTCCTTCACTTGGGAAGACCTTGACCTCATTCCACAAGGTACCATGGCTCCCTGTTTTCAGAACTCAGCCTTTTTCAGGGTCTTCAGGGATGTCAGAGTACCTGCTGCCTGGCACTCAATCTTATTTTGTTCCCATGTCAGGATCAAGCACCTCGACCACCTGGTCCCCCCCCCCCCTTCCCTCTGCGTAGTGTTTTGTTTTGCTTTTACTCTGAATAACTTTGGATCATTACTGCTTCCAATCCTTCTGGAAGAAGTCAGGAAACAGAGAATAAACTGGGAAAAGATTTTTAGTTACTTCCAAAGAGAAATTCCACCATTCAAATCCCTCCTTCAAGAGTCAGTGCAGGTGATAATTTTCAAAGGTTGGCTCAAAGACTCGGGAGAGAATTCCGGAGAGAGACGAAAACACTGGCCTGAGCCGTGGCAGTAGCGGGCTCCCCAGGAGGCCAGTGACAGACCCCGGTGCCTGTGTGGACACGGGGCTCTGTGATGCCAGGGTTGGGAGACATCCTGGAATCGCAGCACTCCCACATTCTGGTCATCACCCTGCTTTGTGAGTTCCAAGACCTTACCCACCATTTCACCCTGAACTGCCCCCCTCCAGAGTGGACTCTTGAGATGTCTGCTTTTTACAGCCTTTCTCTACTTACCACGTAATGAGGAATGATCCCCTAGTCTAGTCTACCACCTGTAATCTCTCAGAAAGAAGACCAACAGGCATGGGAGCAGAGAGTTTTCTAGACATACTGAAAGCACCCAGCGAATAAGGCTGTAGAGGAACCTGCTTTCCGTGACAGGTAGGGAGGGAGCAGGAGGGGGAGGAAGGAGGTATGAAGGAGGAGAGGAGGAAGAGAGACCAAGGATATAGCTTCTGTTGGGACTGGTCATGTGGATACGTTATGGGCCACCTGAATAGTGGAATTTTAGATAGGCAATAATGAAACAAGATGTGTTATGGAAAAATAAGCCAAGTATGTATTGCCAAGTGGGAAAGATGTTAGAAAATGGGATACATACTATATTTTCACTTTTGTTATCAAGGTTGTGAATATGCAAGGGTGCCTGGAAACCTTGTGTCAAACTGTTAACTGACACTTTCTCCACCTTTAAAGAATTTTTTTGCAACTGTCATATATGATGAAAAAAAATAAAGCTTTCTGTTTTGAGGAAAAATAAGAATCAACACAGCAGAGAAAACACACCAAAATATAAATGGTCATTACTTTTGAAATGTGGGACTATGGATGGTTTCTGTACTCTTTCCATTCACCTTTAATTTATAAATTATATTAACTGTGTATGTGTTTTTTTTTTTTCAGAATAAGAATAAAACAGGTTGGCATGATTAAGAACAGAAAAGAGTTTGGATCAAGGAAAAGTCTTTAGGTTAATCAGGCAGATATTGTTTGGGTTCTGTATTTCACTCTCCAGAATGACTGATGCTGACCAAGTTCAAGACATTTTCTGAGGAGACGTCCCCTCTATGGGGTACAGGTGGGGGCAGGGAGCAGGGTAGGTGTGAATCTGATGTGAAAGCTCTTACCACCCTCAACCCATGCCCCTCACTCTGATGCTCAACTCACACCCACTCTGTGGAGAGGAGAAGGGCTGCCATGATCCCGACTTCCTGCTGGTGGACCTTCTCCATCAGCAAACCTGGGAAGGACCCAGGACTCAGTGGCTTTCTTTAGCTCAATCTCATATCAAAGTGGCAGTAAATTAGGTGCTATCGAGCTACAGAGCTGGTTGGGCAGATTAAGTGTCCCTTATCTGAAATGCTTGGGACCAGAAGTGTTTCAGATTTAGAATTTTTTAAAAAAATTTTGGAAAATTTATATACATAATGAAATACCTTGGGGATAGGATCCAAGTCTCAATGCAAAATTCATTTGTGTTTCATATATACCTAACATAAGCCCAAGGTGATTTTATACCATATTTCTGATGTGCCTGCATTTTGACTGTGACCTCTCACTTGAGGTTGGGTGAGGAATTTTCTGTTCATAGTGTCATTTCAGTGCTCAAAAAGTTCATATTTTAGAGCATGTCATATTTTGGATAGGGATGCTTGACCTGTAATAAGATAAATGGGCCAAACGTGTGCATGCTCCAGCTGGGGAGGGGACAGTGTTTTCCTTGGCTCTTCAGCAGGGGCTGGTCCCACTTCCAGGAAGAAAGCACTGAGCACCCACTCTGTGCTCTCCTGAGGTCAAAACCCACCTCACTTGCTTGAGGAAGCATCACCAGCTTACCAGTATTCTAGCTTGCTCCCAGAGGCCCTCATTTCAACTCTGCCCTAAGTGTCTGTCAGCAAGGCTATCTCAGGACATAAAGAACAGGAAGACCCATGAAGTAGACACCAAGCAGATGTCTGAGAAGGACCAGGAGGCCTCTGAGCTTCAACAATGAAGGAGCAGATAATGAAGAGACTGAGACCATTGGCCCTGAGGGTCAGCAAATCTCTGTGATGCCTTATGTTCTCTTGTCTCAAGTGTCAGGACACCACGGAACACTTCCTGAGAGTAGCCAGTGGCGTTTGTCCCTGGGTAATGTATGACGCTTGCAGACAGGATTTATTGCTGAACTTCTTATTTCTCAAGTCTTTGCTTTAGGACAGGAAATGGGGTTCCTAATCTGACCAGAAAGGAGAAAAGGAACTAATGACATACAGAGGCTTAAGGACTGTTATGGTTTAGATATGAGGTGTCCCCTAAAAGCTCATGTGTGAGACAATGCAAGAATGTTCAGAGAGGAAATGATTGGGTTACAAGAGCTTTAACCCAATTGGTGCATTACTCCCTTATAGGGACATCAAGTAGGAGGTAACTGAGGGCAGGTGGGGTGTGACTGGAGGAGGTCGGTCTCAGGGGACGGGCCTTTGGAGGTTTATATTTCGTCCCTGTGAGGTACACTCTCTCTCTGCTTCCTGATTGTCATGTCTTGAGCTGCAATGTCCCCCACACCCTTCCGCTGCAATGTTCTGCCTCACCCCAGACACCGAGCAATGGAGTTGACTGTCTATGGACTGAGACCTCTGAAACCTGGAGCCCCAAATAAACTTCTCCTCCAAAATCATTCTTTCAGGTCTTTTGGTCACAGCAGTGAAAAAACTGCCTAAAACACTGATTTCAAATGCACGACTCCCTCCAGGGAAAAAGTTGTCAGGAGTGAGCAGGGGAGGCGGAAGGAAGCGATTCGTCTCCTGTCAAGTCAGAGGCATTGCTGAACCTCAGGTTTTAATCAGTGACTTGATTTCACTCTGTCAGGACAATGTGAGTAAAGTGGGGAGGGAAACAACATGGGAATTATCACTTCTATTGGCACATATTCCCAAGTCCAAATGGCTACATGGAAAATTACTAAACTGCTCAAAAGAGAGAAAGCAGGAATTGGGAAGCTGACCATAGACCCAGCCAAACACATCTGAGCCCTGGGAGGGTCTCCTCCTGCAGCCAAATTCACAACTAGGTCACTAAGACAGTCAAGCAACAAGACAAGAACGTTCCTCACCATCAGGATCTCAGGACCCAACAACTTCCTCCAGGTACCTGATGGTTTTTCTGGTGCACCAAGAAAATGACTGATCTTATTTGACTCTCCTGAGATCACATTTGGAATGTTAGTAGTTTTTAAAAAGAGATCATGCTCCCTCAAAAGAGGGTCTTCTTAAGGAGGAGTCTTGCTCAAGTCTGGCAAGGTCAAGAACGAAGGGAGGATGGATTCCAGCTCTGCTGCAGGGATTTCCAGCCAGTTACGTCACATCAGCTGTGTGGATTGGGTTCACAACTGCCAGAGCCCCAGCTGTGGACCGTTAACATCTGTGGAGGCCGTTCCCTTCCATGGGGAAAACTAGAAGCTAGAGCATGGAACTTACTTGGTGCTTTCCCCTGCAGCATCCAGAGG
Organism: Marmota marmota marmota; assembly: GCF_001458135.2. Lineage (NCBI taxonomy): Eukaryota > Metazoa > Chordata > Mammalia > Rodentia > Sciuridae > Marmota > Marmota marmota. The sequence continues at coordinate 5,756,295 of NW_026000020.1, forward strand.
CCACAATCCCCTTATGTGAACAGGACCCCAGGGGAGGCAGCCAGGGAAAGGAGTCCTCTGCCAAGTGAGGACAGGAGGACAGAGGATGCTAAATGGGGGGAATTTTCTCCTGTTCTGCTTGAGATTTCCTGGGAGAAATTACATGGGTGTTCTCTAAACGGGGGAAGTTATGGATATGTTAGAGAATATTTTTTTTTTTTTTGCTCATAAAAGATGACTGTGATGTCACAGCATGTAGAAGAAAGTTTAGGGACACTCCTGAGGGACAGAGGAAGGGAAGGGCAGTCACTTCCCTCCACTGAGACCCACTCTCAGGTGTGGCCTTGGCAAAAGAGGAAATGAGCGCCAGCCTCAGTCATTTCACATTGTAGATATGGGTTTGTCAGGGATCTCCTCTGGGAACCAGTCACTGGAATGTGGCAAGAGGTGTAGCTTATTCTGCAAGCCAACCTTGCTAAGAGTCTTCAAGATCATTTCGGTGTCAGATCTTGAATCAAGAATGACAATTTGCATCAGCTTCGGCCATATTTGATTGATTTTGAACCCTTCACTCTCCAAATACTTTCATTCCTGAGTCAGAAATTGGAAGAGGGACCTGCAGGGAATATTGCCAGTCACCTGCACCTGAAGGCCCCCAGGAGGAAGGAGATCGGAGGGCCAGAAGATGGAGAGCTAGACATCAGGCATCCTGGTGCACACAGCTGTCTGGGGCCAAGGATCCCTGTCTTAGCTGCCCTAAATGGATGGTATACTTGATTCAGTATTTTAAAATTAAATTTAGTTAAATGATGACTTGTTGGAGATGTTACCTATAATACATTTCTTTAATGGCCCATGAAGAAAGCACCAAGATTTTTTTTTAATTGGCCTCATTAAAAGATGGCACATTTATAAAGTGAGAAAGAGCCCCCAGTGAAAGACCTATCACAAGGAAATTCCAGGGTAGATACAAATAAACCCTACATCTTTATTTTTGAGCTCAGCTCTGCCAGCCCTGATTATGGAAATGGACAGATTAAGCTCTGAACTTAGCAGGCTGAATGTGACCTCTGCTTAGGAGAATTAAATTCAGTCTCTCTTAACACCCAGAAAGGCAGGTAGTGTGAAAAACAGTGGAAATTACAATGGGAGAGGAGGGAGTCAGTCAATGAATACATTCATTGTGTGAAGCCCCAGAAGTGAGAGTAGAAAATTAGCAGCTAAGGGCTTTCAGTAAAGCCTTGGAAACGTGGAAAGGAAACAAAGGCTTTTCTCAGCAGAAAAAGAAATGAATTTTAATGAACAAATAGCAATTGAAAATGTTTGAGTTTAGGGATAACAGCCAGCACCTGGACATATCTATTCATATTTCTTCACAATGTACTATAATTTACATACCATATCCTTAAAAATATTTATTTTTTAGTTGTAGTTGCACACAATACCTTCATTTTATTCATTTTTATGTTGTGCCGAGGATCAAACCCAGGGCCCCGCATGTGCTAGGCAAGCACTCTAATGCTGAGCCATAACCTCAACCCCACATACCATACCTTTTGAGTGAAGTTTTGAGACTAACACAAAATCCACTATTATTTTTAAAGGAAATATGCTATGTAGACAAAGGATGAAGGAGTGTAGCATATATTCTCAATAATCATACTTAGGAAACATTCTCTGTGAAATTATGTAGCCCTGCAGGACCACCGCTGGGTGCTGACATTAACATCTATTTGTTTTTTGAGTTGTTCTTCAAATAGTCAGTGGGCATAGCCTGTGAGTCAGATCTGAAAATTGGGCTTCAGAGGCAGATAGAACGTGGCCTTGGCCTTCAAGGATTTCACAGAATCTATTGGTTTGGATGTTGGTTGTTCCCCAAAGGTTCACATATGGTGATGTTGAGGATGGTGGGACCTTGAAGAGGTGGGATTTAGTGGGAGGTGGTTAGGTCATTGGAGGATTGGCCCTAAAAAGAGACTAAATGTTGTTCTCATGGAGTGAGCTGGTTCTTGTGAGATTGAGCTCTTATAAAAGAATAAGACTAGCCCCTCTCCAGTCTCTGGCTTCCTGTTTTACCCCGTAATCTGTTATATGCACTCCCACTGGATGTTATCCACCAAGTTGTGATAGAACCTTAGCGCCCTCACCAGAGGCCAAATGGATGGGGCCACCTGGTCTGAGCCTTTCAGTCTTCAAAACTGGGAGCTTAATATACCTCTTTTTCTTTATAAATTACTTAGCTTTTAGGCAGTTTGTTATAACAACAGAAAATGGACTAAGACATGATCCAACACAAGGGAAATTTTCTTTTTTCTTTTGTTAGTGGTGATTGAACCTAGGGACACTGAGCTATACCCCCAGCCCTTTAGAAAAATTTTTAATTTTGAGGCAGGATCTCATAAGTTACCCAAGCTAGTCTCAAACTTGTTGTTCTTCTGCCTCAGCCTTCTGGGTAGTTGGGATTGCCGCTATGAGCCACTATGTCTAGCTATAAAAATTTTCTTTAATGAAAACCTCTACAGGGTGCAGTAGGATCACCTTACTGGGAGGGCTGGCTGCCAGGTTACTGAATACTAATGGAACACTGGAGCTCAATCTTGGAATTCCCCAGGTGGCCAAGGGCATGGGGTACCGTTCCAGGGCAGGGATATTTGGCTCACACAAAGGCACAGAGACCTGAAAAGGCATGGTGTGTATGTGTGTGTGTGTGTGTGTGGGGGGGCGCACTACAGAAAGTTTAATGTGGTTAGTGTGCCCTGGAGGAGGGTTGGTTGAGGCTGGCTAGGGACAAGTGAGGCTAGGAAGGCAGGCTGGGTCACGGCAATGAAAGGCTAAGATAGGATAAGAAGGGGCATTCAGGGAGGGGGTGGATTTTTAAGTCAGGGAATCTTAAAAGCAGATTTGCATGTGAGGAAGATTACCCAGCTCAGCCCTTGTGGACAATGCCTGGGCTTGTGGCAGAACAAAGCTGGAAGAAATGCAAGCCCCTGACCTAATGCAGCAGAGAGCTGAGAAATAGCTGAAATTTGAAATCACTAAAACATGAAGACAGGTGGTGGAGGCTTGGGGTGTGGTGGGTGAAGGACAAGCAGCAGCAAAGATGACCGGCATGTTCCTGCTAGGATCACTCCGAAGGGTAGGTGGAAAGGCGAACTGAGACGAGGAAGGACGAGAGGGCAGCAGGTTTGTGGGGAACTACAATTTCGGTTTAGATGGCTCAATTCGCCATTCTGCACCCGTAAGTAGAAATACCCATTGGGTGGTTGGACACAGTGCTTTTCCCACCATGCGCCAAACACCTACTTTATGCTAGACCCAGCAAGGGACATTCCTAACCCTTCTACCACCCCTAGCCTGACAAAGGCAGGACAAAGCTCAGAGGGGAAAAGCAATCTTCCCAGAGCATGAGCCAAATGATGGTGGACGAGCAATGGGCCCAGTCTTAGTTTCCAATGTCCTTTCCCTATAGTTAGCCACCATGAGTGTGCATTACAACCACGGGGACACTCTCTAGAGACCCACTGAAGGTCCCCCTCTCAGGGTCTGGGGTCCTGATTCAAGAGCCCAGGGGAACAGCCTGGATTGGAGGAGACATGGGGTCCTTAGAGTAAGCAGAGTCACGGGAGCCATGTGGGTGAAGCCAGGCAGGGAGAAACTCAGAGAGAGTGATGGCAAGCTTCAAGACCAGTGAACTAGGGAAGGAGGGAGTGGCCGGCTGTCACATACGATCCCAAGAGCAAGCTCAGTCAAGCCTGGGAAGAACTCATTGGCTTGGCCCTGGGAAAGGTCCTGAGTAGCTCTGTGAGAACTGTTTCTGCAGAGGGTTGGGGTAAAGCTGATGCCCAAGGCGTAGGGGGAAACAGAAGGCAAGAGAGTGAGACACCAAGTCTGCTGGACTGCACAGACAGAGGCCGAGAAGGGAAGGAGGGTGCTGGACCACAGCCACAGGAGGCCTTTGTGTTTAAGTGTGTGTGTGTGTGTGGGGGGGGTGTATATGGTAGGGGAAAGCAAACCTGTTTTTTTGAAGGGTGAAGCCTTCAATGGAGAGGAACTAAAGAAAGAGATCAAAGTATCCAGGGATGATGACCCATAGAGCAAGGATCCGAGGCAGTGGGATAGGCCACTGGAACCTGATAGATCAACTTCAGATGACAGGAGGGATGCCGATTCTTCAACATCATGGGAAGAGACAGGAATTCCCACAAAGGGCAGACACGAGAAGGGGAGGGAGAGAATTTTTGATGGTTTCTGTAATGAAGCTGAAGGTCAGGCCATCAAGACAATAAAGGCCGGCTCCCAAAGATAGCCCATGAACTCTAGGTAAAATTGGAAGGTGTTTCCTGGGTCTCTTTCTATAGCCCTTGCGCAGAATCTACATTTATCTCTATTCATACACTTTTGACTCCAAGGTCATGGCTCTATGACTTCAACCTTGACACCCTTCTTGGCCCCACAGACTTGGGGTTGTTTTCCCCCATGCTCTTTAGGCTATTTGTGTTAATTCCCCTGCTCTTTTCGCTATTTGTGTTAATCCACCTCCACAGCTCTTAGAAATCCCACTGTCCTCAGCGGCTCTGGAGGCTGAGGCAGGAGGATTGCAAGTTCAAAGACAGCCTCCACAATTTAGGAGGCACTAAGCAACCCTGTCTCAAAATAAATAAAATTAAAAAGTAACATTTGTTCACCCCAAATTTGCAGCTCCTGGAAACCACCACCCACCTCCCCACCCTCTCACTGTAAGCCAGGGCCAGCCCCTCACTTCTGCCTCCCAAGGTGGAACAGGCAGCAGGTAACTGTCGGCCTCCTCATTAGGAGGGCCTGAATTCCTGCCAAAAAAAAAAAAAAAAAAAATGACAGGACCGAATGCCCTTCTGAAGGGCAGTGGAATCATGTTGAGTTTGAGATTAGAACCCAATGGAGGGCTGAGTCACAGAGAATGTGACATGGAAGGGACAGCTGTCACAGAGCTACATTAAGTGGGCAGGCTTCCACTCTGGTTTTCTCCCCCATTGTGCAGAAGCCATGGATTCCACCTAGAAACAGGACAAGAGGCACAGATGGGAGCCAAGGGGTGAAGGCTGGGCACACTTACCCTTTTGGATTTTCCTGAAGTGGGGGTGAGATTATATGAGAGCAAGAGAGAGCATATTTGTTTTGGCTGATCTTTATGAGTGCACTCCGAGGGCAGAATTCCTGCAACGACACCGAAAGTGTTCATTCAGTTTAAATCAGGAAAGTCCACAATTCAGAAATGATTTTATTCTACCCAACCCGTTATAATAACTACCAGTCATTATCCTATTCAGGGTGACACTTAAGAGACAGCCGGTTAGATTCAGAGATTCCCTTGATTTCCTTGCGGAATTAAACATTGTTGAATCGGCTCTGTCATTTCTCCACATTCCGGGTCAGTTGTCAAATCTACCCACATAAGATATGACACACGCGCGCGCGCACACACACACACTCTTTGTATAACCACCTTCCATTCTATCTTTTTTTTCAGCCTTGGCCATCTCTATGACAACTGCAGCCACCACCCTTTGGCTGAATGCCCAACTTTCGATGTTGTGGGGTCTCCAAGGATCGCTGACAGCACTGTCTCCAGTGTCCTTTCCCCTGAGCATGCCTCTCTGGACTTCAGGGACGCCGTACCCTGTGGGTCAACTCCAAGGTCCCCCCCTGGGCTCTGAAGCTCCTTCTCAGGGATCCTGAGCTAACTGCCTCATCTCTCCCCAAACCCTGGGGCATGCCTGGGGACATCTCCTCAGATGTCCTTTGGTTTGCTATCCCCAGAGAACAGTGTCATATACAAGGAATGCTAGCCACTTCTCCATCCTTCCCGACTGCTCAACTTTCTCTAACAATATGGTTTTGCACGGACTGGTGGGAAGACACCTTCTTCTCTTGTTAGTCGGACACAGCGCTCTGGTGTCCACTGGCTCTGACCATCTTCATACCTTCCCTCAACCCTAAAATTGGTTTCCCTTGCCCCATCTCCTGATGGAAACACCTCATGCTACAGTCAAGAATTTACTCAATATTTTAATTCTGTAGACGAAGCAGTTGGGCACAGTGCCTTAGTGTGCAAGCCATGGATCCAGATGTTTGGGTTGAAATGCCTGCTCAATCACTTACCAGATATGTGACTTCAGTTCTCTGATTCAGTTTCCTTATCTGAAAATGGGATGACAGTCCCTACCTCACAGTGTGCTGAGGATTCAGCCACTTGCAACCCAGAGAGCATTTACATTACCCCAGGCACATAGCAAGGGCTCAATAAAGTTAGCCCTGCTATTTTGCTTTCTTCTCACCAATCTATTTCTCTTGCCAATCAATTTTTTAGGCTTGTTAAGTGGTCCATCAGGCAATGTCAGTTTTCATTAGGAATGTCATTCATTCAAGTACTTTTAAAAAACACCGTGAGAACCTTCTTTCCATCAGGGGCTACGTAGGAAGAGGGTATAAAGAGGAATAAGTCAGGGTTGGAAATTTGGTGAAGAAGCCAGCATGGGAGAGGGTCAGTGGGAAGTCTCAATCAGGTAAGTTTTTAGAGAAATATATCATTAAGGAAGGATTTCTTAAACAAAACATAGAGAAGGCAATTCATACAGGAGGGGATGCATACATTTGACCATATTAAAATTTAGAGCATCTGTATAAACAGAGATCCTAAAATTAAAAGACAAGCAATAGACTAGAAAAAAGAATACCGACAGTATGCATTAAATCTGGAAGACAGAGAGGAACTCCTCGGATCAGACAGAAAACACAACACTTCACATATCTCTTATGTAATGAAACAGAGGCTCAGAAAGGTGAAGCAGACTGCCCAGGTCAGGTATCCACTAGAAAGCACAGCAGAGGGTTCAGTGAATCCAAGCTTTTTAAACCATAAAGCCTATGTTCTCTCTACCCAGCTGCACTTGACCTCATATTCCTGCCAGTCCCAGGGCGGGGGTTTCCTAGGCAGGGATAAGGTGGGGAACCAGGGGGTGATATTCCTTGATGAGGGCTGAAGGAAGAGGGGCATCCCTGCCTCTGACCCCCACACTTTGGGATGGCCTGTGGTTCACCAAGAGGGAGCCGTCCGGGAGAACCCAGCAAGAAATGCAGAGTTGTAGCTCAGGGTAGGAGCAGGAGCCGCCATGCCTGGCCCAGAGAAGGTGTCCAAAGATCAAGGCTTATCCCAAGAGACAGGCCATGAGGTAGCAGAGGAGGACAGGACTGGGAGAAGCTTGGGAGATGCCCATATCTTCAGGGCTTGCAGAGGAGAACAAGGTAGTAGGAGGAGGACGGGGAGGGGGGAGAGAATGACACCCCAAGAACCCAGAGTGAGCCCATCCAGCTGTCAAATGCAGAACAGAGTCTGGCCAGAGTCAAAAGATCATTCAGCGCAGGTCATGATGACCCCAGTGGGGATAGAGTTTTCCTGGCAGAATCCAAACCCAGGGTGTGTCTAGGCAGAGACTTGGCCGAAACATCTGGCTAAGCCAGAAAAGGGTGAGGGGACGTCCAGGGTAAGGCCACTTTCTAGCAGGACAGTGGTTTTCTAAACCAAAGTCTACTTACTCTACGGTTGTTACACTTTAAAACTGTGTAGAATTTTTCTGAGTTTGAATCTGGATTTGGAAGTGCTGTGACAATGGCAGGGACATAGAAGTCAAATCCTTTGGGGATCACAATTTTGGCAAACACGTAATCTCCAACCTGTAGAGGAGAACAGATATCAGAGCAGATAATGTTTATAGATCTCACAGACAATGTTGATAGAAACTTGTGTCAAAATACCCCACATGACTGGGAAGTACTGGGGCTAAAATTCAAATACCTATTTTTCTTTTTCCTGTTAAGAATGAATTCCAGAATTCTCTGGATTCATTGGTGAGGCACACCTGGAATTTTATGGTCAGTTTGGGGAAGCCCCATTTTGGTAGGACTTTGCCAACTGACAAAGGTCCAGGGGACAGCCAGGAGGATGGTGGGAGTTCTGGAAACCACATGTTATGAGATTTGTTGAAGGAACCTGTTTGGGGTGCTTGACTTAAGAGACACACTTGGTGTCTCCTCGCATATCAGAAGGGCTGCCACTCAAAGCAAAGGAGCAGGTTTGGTCAATGTGGCTCCCAAGTGCACACTTGGAAGGCATGGATAAAAGTTCCACAGGTCACCTGCAGCAGAAAGGAAACTTTGCAAAAGAGCACACAGACTGCTGGGTGCTGGCCAGTCATCAGGGGCAAAGTGCCTGAGTGCACAATGGGTTTGGCCAGAGACATAGGAACAGACATCCAAGGTGAAATGCTCTATTTCCTCCTGGCTCATATGATGCAAGAAATTGCACTTTGCAAGGCCTCCCCTTACCTTGGCCTTGGTGCCAGGACAGTGGCAGGAGGATGGGCCAGACACAGTATAGCCTTTACGAAGTGATGAGCAGATGAGAGCACATTAGTCTGGCTCGTCTGTGGAATGCACACTGGGGGCCACTGTGCATTACATCACAGTCTGATGTCAACTGACTACAATGTTAAGGAAGCACTGTCTCCTTCCTTGATATTACATACAATATAATGTCATCTTTTGCAGTTAGAGTGTCAAGAACCACAGCGACTCCCTTCCCCCATCTATCTATAGTCTTGTCAAGCGACAAGAGCCACAAGGTGCAATGTAAGTCAATCTGCACAATCCTGAGCTACATCAGCAGGAGCTGGCAGGTCAGAGTCACTAGCAAAGAAATTGCCAGGTGACAGGTTCCAGAAACAGAAGCCACTGCTCTTCCTGCCCAAACATAAGCTCCCTGCTGGAGCCCATCTGGAATCAGCAAAGTGCTAAACAGTGCCTTGCTATCTTCTGTTATCCTACACTGCATGGATGATGGGAAGGGTCCCAGGACAGAATGGAGCAGGTACCTGCAGCAGCGGGCAGGGCATGGCGCCTCCGATGGGAGTGATGAAGGAGGTGGGAACGACCTTGGTGTCTCCATACTTGAAGCCCACCAGTGCGTGGGTGGGGTTCAAGCACTTCTTCACAATCCCTGAAGGAATCAAAGGCGGCATAGATATAAAGACAAGAGTGCTACCGAGTCACAGCACCTGGCTGCTTTAATCAGCATAGCCCTTTGATTTCTCTAGAAAATAATGTGAACGTGGTCTACCCGGCTGCGCCGTGCGGAGTGGCAAAGCGCATGCTCTGGGCTGGAGCTGGGCGACTCCAGGAGGCCTGTTCGTCGGGCACCACCAGCTGCCATCCAGCGGTGAGACGCTAGTCCCAGAGACCATCCTCCCTCTGGATACCCCCTATTGCCCCATTCCCTTACTTATTTATTTTATCCCTGTTTTCTTCTCCAAAGATAGAAAAAAGGTGTTATTAAATTGTGAAAGTATAAAGGAAACATGAACTCCATCCGAATCAGCTTCTCATCTGGTGAAAAATGAGAAGGTAAAAAGGTGGAGAAGCTGGGACGGAGGCTGTATGTCCCACGAAGCTTAGACTACTTTTTTCTTCCACAGAAAACATCAGCTTATCTTTGCTGTACATGTTGCATGTAGACTTTGTGTTCTCACGACTTCTCCTTCTCCTTCTCCTTCTTCTTTGTTTTCTTCTTCTTTTTTGGTATCAGGAATTGAACTCAAGAGCCCTCAATCACTGAGCCACATCCCCAGCCCTATTTTGTATTTTATGTAGAGACAGGACAGGTCTCACTGAGTTGCTTAGCGCCTTGCTAAATTGCTAAGACCGGCTTTGAACTTGTGATCCTCCTGCCTCAGCCTCTTGTGCACTGGGATTATAGCCGTGTACCACTGTGCCCAGCTCATGACGCCTTTTTAGTTCCTTCAATTCTGTTTCTTTCTTTCTATAATATCAGTACATGTGGGTAAGTTTCTCACAATTATCTTCAAGACCAGCCTCACCAGGCTCCCCTGCTAGCTATATCCTGGGAGAGCTGGAGGACTCAGGGTTGGCCTCAGTCTCCATCTTATTAAGGAATTGCTACCAATTCTTGTGTTAGGACTAAGTTCAGCTCCAAGTTTGGGCCTTCCTTACCTGCACTCTCTCTCTTTCTACCCCCAATGCCAGAGAGCTGAGACTATGTCTCTTGGTTCTGAAATCCATCTGAGGACGGATTCAAGGAGCAAGCAGAAGAGCCTCCAGGCTTCTGGTCTTCCTTCTGGGGGAGGCTGTCCAGCCTAGGCATCTTCCTGGGTAGGAGTCAGCCCCTTAACTCAGCCAGGAGCTGTCCTGTAGTCGGATGGGGGAAGGGGAACACACCTCTTTTTGAGCTTCTCAGCAAACATGCTGTCCATGCCCAGTGGTCAGAGGATTGGCAGTCAGTATAAGTTGGTTCTTGGGTGGAAGGTGCATGCGTAGTTCTCCATCTTTTTTCCAAACAGGAGTCTCAGGCTGGAGACTCCTGGCCATCTTCTCCACTGCAATGCCACCCACACTCCCTTGTCATAGCCTCTTCTTCCTTTAGTCTGGCGAGTCCCTTTGCCTGTGACTTCTGTTAAGCTGTGAATGTGAAAACAGCTGCCTGTGCCCCAGAGAGTACTGCAGTGGCTGGGTCTCCTCAGAGGGGCTCTCAGTGGACACTAGATGGACTCTTCCCACGCAATGAACAGCGCGCTGTGCGCTGCCACCCTTAATCTAGGCGACAATCTCACAAAGGCTGTGGTAGGTTTCAATTCCAGTTGTAAAGGCAGGGAAGCTGAGGCAGAGGGAAACTGAGGGACCCCGTCATAGGGCGAGAAGAGGGAAGGGGCCCAATCGGAATAAACCAAAGCCCAGGGTCTTCTGATGTAGACATCGCGCATGCCCCTGTTTTCTTCCAATTATAACTTGTCCTGTGGCCTCAAACAGAAATCCCCGAGCTTCACCAAGTAAGATGCCTCTCGCCAGTGAATGACAAGGAGCGAGCCCCAGTCCCACCAGCCACGGTCGGATGCGGTGTTGAAAGGCGTCTTGCCTGTCAGCCAGACAAGCCCTGACCACTTCCACTCTGTACAAGGGAGTCGTTCCTCATCTAGGCAGTCCACCCCGACCACCCCTGGAACTCGGACCTCTCCTGGGAGTCCCTGCCATGCCCTGGAGGGTGGCAGCAATAGCCAGCCGGCCCAGCTCTGTTCCAGTGTGACCTGGCCTCTACCAAGGGACACCCAGATCCAGCAGGTGCAATGCTGCCTTGGGCTGAGGGCACATTTTCAAGCAGCTGTTCTTCACTGAACGTGTTTAGGAGCCTTGGAGTAATAGCTTTCAGAAAGGGGTTCACCAATGGGTGCCATGTTTGTGCCCTACATCACTCTGTTATCCTTCTCTTTTGCAGGAGGGAAAGTAGCAACTCATAGTGACCAGGTGGACTAATGAGGGCAGATGGACATCATGTGCCTTCGGATGCAATGTCACCTGAATAAGGTCACTCAGGTAACATTCTGACCAAGAATGTATACATTGAATCCAATCTAGTCCAAATTGAGGAACATGTCATGAAATAATTGGCCTCACTCTTCAGTAATGTCACTATCATCATGAGTGACAGAAAAAGCTAAATAATGACTCTAGATTAAAGAGGACTAAAGAGACATGTTAACTAAATGCAATATGGGATTCTGGATTGGAACTGCACTGAGAAAAAAATCATATAAAAGCCATTATTGGGACAGTTAATGAAGTCAAAATCTGTAGATTAAAGGACTATAATAGTGTTAAATTTCCTGAATCTTATAACTTTATTGTGGTTATATTAAGAGAACATCCTTGTACTTGAGAAACATACACTGATGTATCAAGGGCAAAGCATGATAAGTGTTGCCCAACCTCTAATAGTTCAGCATAAATGATATGTGGGTGTGATGTGTACATGTGGAGGGGAAAGAGAGATGAGACAGAATAAATAAAAGTATGTGATTAAATGTGATCAAATGTTAAAAATTTGTAAATCTAGGTAAAGCACACACAGGAGTTCTCTGTATTATTCTTGCAACTATTTTATATAAGCTTGAAATTATTTTCTATAAAAACTAACTCTATTAAGGTAAAGTTGAAATTTCCCATTAAAGATTACTTGACTTTGGAGAGGAGAGGACACAAAAAGTAAGTTCATCCAGCTCTCCCACACACTGTCATTTAATTTGGCAGTCAGTGTTTTCTAACTAGTCACTGATCAAAATTACTAGTTATATGACTAAATTCAAATATTTTACCCCAACTTATTTAAATTTGATCACAGCTGCAAAATTAAAATTCCCAATTAGCCAGATCCCATGCAGCTATTAAGAGCAAATGATCTCTAATTACACATTTTTTAAAAACTGCCAACATGTGGGGTGCAGTGTCACACGCTGTCATCCCAGACACTTGCGAGGCTGAGTCAGGAGGAACGCAAGTTCAAGGCCAGCCTGGGCAACTTAGCAAGACCCTATCTTAAAATAAAAAGGACTAGGGGTGTGGTCCGTGACAGAGACCCTTGGGTTCAATCTCTAGTATCACACACACACAAAAAAAGATTAAATAAAGTAAGATAAACTGCCAGTGTGACCTTTGGTTTTGCATGTGACTGTGGTCTTGGCGGGTCTCTCTGACCCTCTTAGTAGGTCTTTCATACCCCCACCCAATGCTGGGCTGCGGTTGCTCAGTTCTTTCAGGAACCACATCCGCCCAGGAACGCTGGGCAGACCCCTAAGGTGCAGCCACACCAGCTGCTGGCTCCTCCCCCAGCTCCCTCCTCCCCTCTAGCTTGCTCTTTCCCCAACTCTCCATGCTTGCTCCAGCCTCCAGCCTTGGAGCTGCCCTTGCCTCCTCTTTAACTGTCTTCCTCAGGTTATTTCATGGCGTGCCATCCTCCTTTGAGTCCTTATCCTGTGTCACCTTCCCCAAGAGCTCTTCAGTGTGCAGGGCTAAGCACACATTTAGAACCGCGACCTTCACCTTGACACTCTCAACGCCCCCTGTGGCCTGATTTTTCTCTGTGGGCACTGTATCTTGACATGCAACCCGCCTGTACTTGTTCCGTTGCTTGTCTGTCTCCCACCGTAAGATATAAATAACCTCCAGAAAGATAAGAATTTTCATGTGTTTGCTTACTGTATCAGACCAGCACTTTCAGAATATTGCACAAAAGAACAAAGTAGGTATATAATAAAAATATGTTTGCTAAGCAAATGAGAGTTAAAATGAATACACTTTTCTGGCTATTCCCTCCACCCCCCCTTCCAATGTGATGAGAAAACCCATCACTGTTTCACTTAAGAATACCTTAGTGGTCTCTAGTGCCAAATTATTTAACAAAAGAGTCTCACAAAAAAATAAATAAATAAGTAAAAAGCAAGCCTACCCGGAAAATAAAAGCCATTTTCATCACATCTTGCAATAACCTTCTGGCCTTTCAGGGGATCTACTTTTTTTGGTTTGGTTTTCTTTGTAGGATTTCCTTGAGGTTTCTGTTGTTGAAAAAGACAAACAGTAGTCATTAATGAGAAAAAGTCAGTATAGAGAGTGAAAATCCTAAGTCTCACATCACCTGGGATTCTTTCCTGAGCACAGCACTAATGAAGAACTACCAAACCTACATAAGCTATATACTCACTTTGGAATACCTTCTGTTCTATATTAATTAAAAATCACCCTCTTGGGAAGTGTACTATCTATCCTCCCCAATATCTATACTTAGCTCCAGGTAAAAGGAGAATTGACTAACCAACTGAAGAAAAGGGAAATACAGAAAATAATCATATATACAACTAGAATTCTAGAAAATCTATGATAGTCTTAAAGCTAGGGACACCAAAGACTACCTAGAAACAGGACTTGTACCATCGCCTTCGTAGAATTGGGGGAGGTGAATGGGTTCTTTAACAGAAAAGTCAATCATCAGTTAGCAACTTGGAGACAAGCATGAAAGCACAGTGATTACAAATATAATAGCTCATATCCCACCCCTTCAGGACAAAGAAAAACTCTTATAAATCACCTACATACAAAGAGGAAAGAAATGCACGGGCTGAGACTGGCTAATGAATGGATTGCTCTTGTTCTCATAGCTCCTGGTGGGGCAAGTGTGGATACTAGAAGGAATAGGATGTCCTTTCAATGTCCCTGGAGAAAGGAACTTTCAGCCTAGTATTCTAAACCCCAGAAAGCTGTCAATCAAATTAAATGACAAGGTAAAGATATTGCTAGTCATGCCCGTAAGCACAAACTCCCTCCCATTCATCCTATGTTAGTAAGTTATTTGAAAATGTATTCCAGCAAAATGAAGGCATGAAGAAAGAGAAACACATAAAATCCAGGAAGCGGTAGGATTCATCCCAAGGGAACAGGAAAGGGAAATCTCAGAAGGATAGCTTTCTGCAGGTCATAGACATCAGGAAGTCTCCCAGGAAAAAGAGGACATAGAAATCCTAGAAAAAAAACACACATACATCTATAAAAGCATGTCTGTCTATCTATCTAAAATAAACACAAAGTAATGACTCAAACATAAGCAAAATTGTGGCATCATTTTGAATACCAAGGGATAAAAGGTAAAGAAATTTATTTTCTTGATGCTGTTAACATTCTTTAATTGGTTGACATATCAAATAAGACTTCAAGAGGGCCATGTACCACTAAACTGTGATTTGTACCAGTTTTGAACAACAGTTATGCATATATCATAATAATGCAAACAGTGTTTAATGGTTTTTAAAACAACCTTAAAATTTACAGTGAGCCTTTGGGAAGAGCATAATACTGACAATACAGTGGCCTAAATGTAGCTCTTGGAAGGTGGAATTGAAAGAAGAAAGAAAAATCACTGGCACTGAGATCTCTACCATGTGGATTCAGGAATTGAAGATTATGAAACTTGATGTGAATCTAAAAAGATAGGCTTAAATATATTAAGTAAAACATTGCAAATACAACTAACAATGTTGGGAGAGGGACTGACAAGGGTAAATTATCACTTTTTTTCATACAGAGGCATAAAATATTGTTTAAATATGATTAATCATGAAATAGAGGCATAAAAAGAGTTTGAAGAGAAGAACTAAAAACAAATGTCATAGATGTTGCTTCTGGGAAGTAGGATTGAGATGGCAGGGACACTGTTATCATTAGCAAGAGCTCTTCTATGCATTTGAGTTGTTATGAAATAAGTACTATGATAAAAATTAAAAATTAATCTGGAAGTCTCAGAGAGGAAATAGCTGGAGGAGATGATGCCTTTCTTCTCTCTATGAATGAATCAAATTCCAGGACTCACTCATGAAGTGCACACGAGTAGGAAAGACTTAAAGCAACAAGGCCCCGGATTCAAGAACTGAGCTAAAGTTTACACCATTGTCCAAGTCCCAGACTGACAGAATGAACCCCAAATAAGGCAAGCATGGGGCAGACTCAAAGGAAACAGCACCAGCTTTTTAAAACGGAACTGACATGGGAACCACTACTATGGAACTCTAACCCTAACCAAGTTGGATGGAAACAAACAAACAAACTCAGCCTTCTCCAGAAAACTGAAATCTAGACTCTTAAAACACTGTATCAAAAAGTCCAGCATACATTTAAAAATGCAACATAGAAAAAAGCAAGAAAATTTGAGCAATTCTCAAGGTAAAAGGCAACCCAAAGATCCCAACACTGAGATGACCCAGATGTTTGAATAACTGATAAATCAGTTATAAGTGAGCTGGTCTAGGAAGGGTTTATAATCAGCAATTATAAACACAGTCCAGGAGGTAAAAGTAAATACTGTTGAAACGTTGTTCATTTAGTTTTTTCCAATAAAGAAATATAAAGTATAAAAAATGGAAACTTTGGAAGTAAAAAATATAATATCAGGATAAATATCTACTGAATAGCAGAATTGATGTAACAGAGAAGAGACAATGTACTTAAGACATATCAATAGAAAGTGTTTAATTTTGAAGGACATAGAGGAAAGAAGAAGAAGAAAAAAAAACAGTATCCTTTTTTTGTTCCAGATAAACCTCATGGACCAGCTCACTTATAACTTTTCTGTGAAGACTTTACCCCCAGGAAATTTCAGAAACAGCAAAATAAACACTGTTTTGTTGCTATCAAACGTTCTATTTTCTATGTTTGATGACTGATCACTAATAGAAAGACTCAATGTCTGCTAACCCGCCCCTCCCCCACCAAATTCCACAAAACCTTCATTTTATCATCCAGAATAGTAATTATTTCTAATTCCCAATCAATTTGAGGACCAATGTCCTTGTAAACTATACTAAAAATTAATTGCTAGAGAAATGAAATAGTGTAGGCTTATAGAAAGTTTAGGTTCTGGATTTTAAAAAATCTATTCAAGAAATCTGAAAATCAAATAGTAATAAATGAGTTGGGGAAAAAAAAGCAAGAATTCAAAGCACTTCATAACCAATAATGTGTTTATTATATTTTCCCTCTAGTGGCCTGATCTCCAGGTAGTCAGAATTGGGAACCAGGTGCAGACAGCTTTAGAAGTCCTCTAGTTCTGGTTTAAGGGGACTCCTAATACTTGCAGAAGATAAAGAAATTCCTCTCTCCTTTTAACCCAATTTTGTACCCTAGTCCCCAAAACCCATCCTGTGGTAATGTTGGCAACATGAGCCCAGAGGAGCCAGAACTCTGAAGGAGGGAAATCTGGTTTGAATAATAGCACTGTGGTCCAAAGAAAGTGGAATCAGTCCACAGATACAAGTAAAATAAGTAGAAGCATGACACTGATCTCTGGGTAAAAGAAAACAAAATATAACCAGATATTTTGGCTGGAGAACTGGACAGAGGAGCCTCTTGGAACCACAAAAACTGAAAGGATCCATAGATTAGAAAAAGGCAGGTGAAGCATTATCCCAATAAAAAAAGAGACAGAGATATCACAAGATAAGGAAACTACAGATCTGTATATTTCATGAATCCACAAGATAAGAAGGATTCTACACATTGGCCAAGTAGGATTTATACCAGGAATGCAAAGCTGGTTTAAAATCATGTTAATAGAACAAAGAATATCAACTAATGTAATGCACCAACTTAACAGAATAAGCCATAAAACCATATGATAATTTCAATGCACAAAGAAGGAAAATTTATCGAAACCCAGCACTTTTGTGACAAAAATTCCCAACAATTTAAGAATAGAAGGAAGGAACACTTTCAGCTTGATAAAAGGCATCTATGAAAAGCCTCCAGCAAATATCATAATGGTGAAAAACTTCCCCCTGAAGATCAGAAAAATGGCAAATCACTTTTGCTACTTTTATTCAACTTGGTACTTGAGGTTCTAACCAATATAATAAGGCAAGAAAAAAATCCAGGAAAAGGAACAAGTAAATCTAGGCATATTTATTCATAAATTATATACTCTGTATTTGAAAAATTCTAGAGAATCCACCTCAAAATTACTTGAATTAATGACAAGTTCAGCAAGATATCATGCTACAAGATAAATAAAAATTAGTTTTTCTATGTACTAGAAATAAATAATCCAAACATGAGATTAATAAAAATTTCATTTATAATAGCATTCAAACAGATACATTTAGGAATGAATTTATGAAAATAAGTGAAAGACCTATTCACTGTAATCTACAAAACATCACTGAGTGGGAGTGACATATCATGTTCATGGATCAAAGTTGATGTTATTAAGAGAGCCATTTGATTTCAATTGCCCTATAGATTCAATATAATTCATGTCAAAATCCTAGTATGTTTGTCTTTGTTGTTGTTCAGAAATTTGGAAGGTGACCTAAAATTTACACATAAATTCTGAGGACCCAGACATGCCAAAACAATTCTGAAAAAGAACAAATTTGGAGATCTTACACTTCTTGATTTCAAAACTTACTATGAAGCTACACTTAACCATGAAAGTATGCTACTGATGTAAGAATAGTCATGTGCCAAAAAGGAACAGTATTGAGAGTCTATTAATAAATCCTTATATTTTTGGCCAACTTATTTTTAACACTTTGGAAAAAGCTTGATACTTTCTTGAAAAAAATAAACTTACCATATAACCCATAAATACTACTGTTAGGTATAAATACAAAAGAAATGAAAACTTATAACCATACAAAGATTTATGTGCAAGTTCATATATCAGCATGGTCTATAATAATAAAAAGATGGAAATAATTCAACTATCCATTAATTGGGGAATAGATGAACAAATGTGGTATACAATAGAATATAATGCAGCCATTGATATGTGAAATATGCAGAAAAGGCAAATTTATAGAGACAGAAATTGATTAGTGGTTACCTGGAGCTGTGGGTGGAACAGAGGTTGACAGTACATGGGAATGAGGGATCTTTTGGGGATGAGGATAATGTGGTAACACTGGATTTGTGGTGGTAACTGACAACTCTGATGATTTTATTAAAACCACTGAATTGGGCTGGGATTGTGGCTCAGTGATAGAACACTTGCCTGGCATGTGTGAGGAACTGGGTTTGATCCTCAGCACCACATAAAAATAAATAAATAAAAATAAAGATATTGCATTCATTTACAACTAAAAAAAAAAACCCATATTGTATTGAAAGACAAAATTTTATAACAAGTGATCATACTTCTATAAATCTAGGCTTTTGATTTTGTTTATTTAAGTCGGTTTTTTTTTTCATACCAGAGATTGAATCCAGAGGGTGCTTAACCACCGAGTCACATCTCCAGCCCATTTTTAATTTTTTATTTTGAGACAGAGTCTTGCTAAGTTGCTTAGGGCCTTGCTAAGTTGCTGAGGCTGGCTTTGAACTTGGGATCCTCCTGCTTCAGCCTAAATCTGTTTTTATTTTTAAAGGAAAATATGAGTGGCTACTTATTTCTGATTGATCTATGCGACTGCTCATGGCATTTTGCATCTAGTGGGCTGAATAAATAAGCAGAGACATTTTTACTCTATACCGAGTCGCATCCCCAGCCTTGAATATCCTTTTAAATCAAAAGTTAAAACAAATAAGCCTTTCCCTCCAAATTGCCATGTCACAGAAACAGGGGTTTCCCATCCTAGATTTTTATCTATTTTTTTCTTTACCATTACCTTTCTAATTATTGAGCTTTTAAAAGAAATTAGTCCTCCATCTCAATTAAGAGTACCCAGCAAGATCATTCTGCAGATTCTCCTCTTTGCAGACTATCAAATGCTCATTTTCTCCATGACACAAAGCCCAACATAAAGTATTTCCATAGGCATTTTGATGCCACTTTTAGCAATACTACAGCTGAATAACCACAGCTATGTATTTGCAGTATTATAGTTATATCATAAATAAAGTATTCAATGCATACTTTATGAGTTCATCTGCAGGCCCCCACTTAAGGAAGTCTCTAATTTATGAGGCAATTGACTATAAAAATTTAAATAACTTCAGGCAGTCTCAAAACCACTTGCCACTGGATCATTATTCATGTTCAATACAATTTGGGTTCTGGTAATAAGTGGGCTCATTTCCATGGTGCCCTGACGTGCCTATGACAGGGCTCTGCTGTAGCCATCTATCACTGGCATCTGTTTGGAGATGCTTTTCAGGTTCATTAGCGGAACTGAGAGTCTGGTTTATTTCCTCAGAGATGAAAATTCAGATCCAGGTTCTCAGAAGTGAAGAATTAGTAAGCTGAGGGGTGAAGATCTCTTCAAGGACTTGTGGAATATTTTCAAGTTTTCAGACTTTCATTGCTGGTAGTCTCTGAAGCCACGGGCAAACATGTATGGAAAACACTGCTCTTCGTTTGTGGTATTCTCAACTGGTCAGATTTTGCTTGGGCTCTTCCCAAGCCTGGAATTTGTCTCTTTTCTGAGGCAATCAGTATGTCATCAGTGGTGGATGGGGGTTGCTAGCTGCTTATTTTGGGGCTTTTATCAAGAGGAAAAACCTAACCCCCTTTCTCCCTGTTGAAGATTGAGAAGGACCTACTGCAGTCTGAAAATGGCCTCAAGGGACAGGAGAAATGACACATTGCTGCCCGGCTGGCTGTGCGAGTTTGGGCAGAATCTTTTCAAATCTTCCCAGGTTTTTTTTTTTTATCCCTGCAATATGCAAATAAGCAGACAAACTAAATGATCTCTGGCTTCCTCTGATTCCATCTTTCTGACCAGGAGGCACTGAATCTGCAGTTAGGCCATCTCTACAAAAGGCATAGGGAAGCAGGAAGGCCACCCTCTTTTGCAGTTTCTATAAAGCGTGGGGAAAACACGGGCCAACTCTGCACACAAGCAGCACAGACTTCCTATCTTCCCAAGAGAGGCCCATGCCAAAGTTTCCTCCCACCAGCAACTCAATGAGAGAGTCCAGTGAGATCATTTAGAATCTAGAACATGCCAAGTCAACAGCTGTTGCTTAAAAACCTCACTTTTACACAAGTTGACTTCCAAGACCACTTTGCTTCCTGCTACCAGTGTTCACATCAAAGACCAGCTAGCCAGAGAGGTATGGTTGGTCACCGAGGCCACCTGACAGCCTCCCTGTCTCCAAATAACAGCATGTTATTCCAGAAGAATGTCCAGACTGATTCCAGACTGATTCCAGAAAGGGATCATCCCCCTTCAGGGTTCATCAATATGCCAAGCTGCTTCTTAGAACCTATGTCTAGATTCAGTTAAAGCTCCTTCTTAAAATGCTATGTGAGTATACTCACATAATTTATTTAACTAGCCCTCTTTTATCTCTGGATTTCAAATATTGATTTTCTCAATGTCCTAGCCAAAAGCTAACTGATGAGATTACTTTTTTACATTTTCAGAATGTGTTAGAGGTACAAATCTGTGAAGTCAGTTGCCTAGAATAATAAGGTTTTTTTTTTCTTCTTCTTCTTCTTCTTCTTCTTCTATTGACTCACTTGCCAGTTCATCCACTATAGATCAGCCATTCACTCCAGACAGGCCTTTGCTCTGCTTGGACAACAACACTGCAAAAGTGTCTTTCTAAAGGGCTAGAGGTATCATCTCCCTCGCACTATTCATATACCTGTGAGTGTACCTGGAAAACGTCAGGTCAGATTGTCAGGGCTTTGCACCAGTAACTTACATTCACTCTTTTTGGTTTCAGCTATTCTTACTTTGGGCAAAAATTCATTTCTGGTCAACGTCACAGCATGCAGCTGTGTGCAGAGAGCCATTCACTCCTTAATACACATTTGTACCATGGCATGATCAGTTGGGCTCCACCACCAATAAAGCAGAGGAGCCCAGGCAACAATGAGCCCAGTAGGGCTTTAATACAGTGATTCGTCCTGCAGAGAGACAAGAAGGGCCTCCCAGGATGGGGACATCTCATCAGGGAAGCTAGACATGCCAACCCTTCTGCCAGAATACTGACAGCTTTGTTCCTGAAAGATGATATTCTGCTGCTGTAAGTCTTGCAAAAGACGTTAGAGGTATACAGCTCACACCAAAGAATACCCCCAGCCCAGTCCTTTCCTGCCATAACTCACCCCCCCACACACACACTAAACAAAACACTATATTGAAAAAAGAAATCCATGAAGACAAGAATCAGAAAAGAGAGAGACAGAAAGAGAGAGAGAAATAAAAATGGCTGTCCTAAAATAAGCTGACATATCTCGAGGCTTAGGCACCTGAGAATAACTACAAACCAGTTCAGTGGGGAAGTCACATGATGGGGAGATGCTGTCCTCTGGGTAATTTGATTTAGCCTTGTCTATAAAATTCAGAGAATCCAATTCACTTCTGTGCCAGATTCAATCATCAGGTGATGTATGGTGGGGCTCCAAACGATGTCACCCTTTTTTCATTTCATTGCTTCATTTCAAGGTCACGCCCCTGGGTTTGCATTAGTGAAGACAGTGATGTTACTAAATGTTTGATGCTTTAAAATTTCCTATTGGGTAAGCACTAAGCTTCCATGCTGGGTACAGAACCCATTTCTTTGATTTAACTCCAACTACACCTTGGCTCAAAAATCACATTGAGAAACTACTACTGCATTATTTTTCCCGCCCCAAATCATTGAACTCCACCACACACAGTCCCCAAGGTGTCCTAACACCAAAAACAGCTTAATATTAATGCTTCCATGTCCACGTGTTGTCCTATGATCAGTAAAGTCTATGACTTTGCTTTAATTAAGATGATGCACGCAGAGTCACATGTGTTTTGATCTTCTCTCTAGAATTCCCAGTTATGAGGCCATAAAATTTGCAAAGTGTTTCTGGGAATAATTCAACTCCCTTTAAAACCTTGGTGAGCAGGACAAGGCCAGTCTGGAGAGTCTTCTGACATCCCCCTCACTCGCCAAGAAGATTTCAAAGAGCTTCCTCCACCCAGAGAATATCTAGGGTCTTCATCCCTTTTAAAAATGGATTAAAGGGAGAGAGAGAGACAAAGATCAGGAGAAACAAACTCCTGCCTAGCCCCTGGGGGCTCCGGATTCGTGACTCATGGTAAAGGAGTTGGAAGGCCTCCATGTGATTTCTTTCCCAGATCACGTGCATTTTAACAGGAGGAGAGGTATTGTGCCAAAGAAGTGAAACTCTAAGTGGAATTCCTGCCTCAGCCCTGGAGAGGAAGGGGTGTCTCCTTGCACCTTTCCCACTAGCAAAGCAGTTCCGGGCTGGGGCCGCTGGGAAAGTGGCCATACTGCTTGTGAGTCCGAGGCTTAAGGGAACATTTACTTCCTCCCCATGCAGCAGTGGGGTCACTTAGCCTTGCTTTAAAAACCAGAGGGGAGTTGCTTTGGTGGAGCTGTTTCTTTTCACATCTCCTCAGGGAATTTAGAAAATGAGGTTTGAGAAAAAGACTCTTCCATGAAGTCTCCTCTGCCCTCTCCGGGGCTGTTTTCTGAGGGGACCATGGACCTGGTGAGCTGTCTGGTCCTAAGCTCATCCCAGGCAGCCTGGCACTTTGTGTGGTGTGAATGGCTCCCTCACACGGTAAGGAGAGGAGGACTCTCGGGAAACCCTGAGGAGGAAAACAGCCCTTTCTCCCCTCCCCAGCTCCAGGGCGGAGCGGGGTCTGGGAAGCAGACGTCACCATTCTGAAAATAAAACAGCCAAGCAGATGTGAATAGCGACTTGGGGGACTTTTATGAAACGATGGAGATTCCTTGATTGCTCTTCTAGGGAAAAAAATCAAAGAGGAAAAAAAAATCTGAAATATTAATAGGTAATACTGAAAATGACTGAAGATTTGGGGATTTAGATGTTCCTGATGTAGGTATCCATTGTCTGTGACTGCAGAGATGAACAAAAGTCACCTGTTGGAGCCA
This sequence comes from Marmota marmota marmota, assembly GCF_001458135.2. Taxonomy (NCBI): domain Eukaryota; kingdom Metazoa; phylum Chordata; class Mammalia; order Rodentia; family Sciuridae; genus Marmota; species Marmota marmota. The sequence goes on from NW_026000020.1 coordinate 5,779,479, forward strand.
CTTTGGTGTCACTGCCTGAAAGGTGGACCACCACCAGATACCTGGGGACCCCTGAGGTGCGCGGAGATATGTATTCATACCTCACATGGGACTACAGCAGGTCTTTTAAGAAAATCTTCAAAACATCGACAGCTCTTGTTCTGCCTCCACCTCCCTGCCTTGCTCTGTGACCCCAGAGGCTGGCCCCCGAGGACCATACCCCACTATTTCCCCAGCCAGCTGGAGTCTGGAAGGGGGCAGCCAATGTGAGGCACTGGCAGAGATCAGAAAGCAGGAGGAGGAGAAAGACCAGGGCTGTAGTTTCCTGCTGCTCCCTGCTCTTTGTTCTCTAGGGCTTTCTCTTGCCCCTGAAGGTCACCCTGGCGCTCTCTCTCAGGGTTCCAGTGACTATTTCCTTCTACTCCTTCAACAACTTTCTGCTATTGCCAGTTTCTGGGTGCCCCAGTACCCCCAGCTGATTGCCTTGGACCTTCCTCCACCTGTCAATCAGCTGCAATCTCCAGCTAGGAGGGGCGCCTTCAGCCGCAGAATGCAAAAGCAACCTGGCTGTTGCTTTTGCCACCTCGGAGATCCCCAGAGTTGGTACCCATCTTCCTGCTCCTGCGCAGGTGGGTACTAAACAGAAGACTTTTCAAATAGAATTTGGGAGAATTTTTCTTCCCTTCCCTAATTTCCCACAGTGACAGGAGCTCCTGAGCAGGACTGTCTCTTTAAATCTCCAGCTCATACAGCACAATCATGAGGTCAGAGGTATTTTCTCTTTGACATCCATTCTTTCTAGGATGGCAATGTCATCCGTGCACAGATTTGTGAGCCCCTGTCCTCACCTCAGAGGTCTTACTCTGTCAGAGAACAGGTCTTCCTACCAGACCTGGCTGTCAGCAGAGCAGACTGAAGTGTTCGCTTAGGGAATGAGGAAGGCTGACTTGGAGGTCAAGGGTGATTCTCCTCCACTTTGGTCCAATTGCTATTTTGAAGCAAATATCACAACTGTAGAGAGTCTGACTTCATTTAATATAATTCAAAGAAATTTCCCTCTAATCTCCCCAATTAACATTCTCCCATATGCACAACATCAAGGTCACAATCCAGTATAATATTCTCATGTCCAAAGTGTGTCTCTTCTTTCTCCAAGTTCCAACTCACCCAGCCTCAATCGCCCCCCTTCCCTATGTGCATTTTCTCCCAACACTCTTTCTCCTGGATAGTTTTTCATGGGGCAGAGGGCCCAACCCACATTCCTCAAAGTCATGGACTCCAGATGCCTCACTGGTCATGGCTTTGAGAAGCAGACACATGCCGCCAGCTGTACGGGTACAGTTCCAAGGCCTCCTTCACAGTTGCCTGCAGCTGCTTACAATTTTAAAAAGATCTTCTGCATCCAGAATTTCCAAGGTGATCAAAGGCATGGGTGTAGAGAGGAATTTCTTAGTCTGGATTCTGTATGATTTGTTCTGGAGGACAATCCATATTTACTGAGAAAATGTTTGGGACAGCACAGCTGGCTGCCCTAGACCAGGCTCCCTGGGAGACCAGGGAAAGGTTAATTATAATTTACAGATGCCCTTCATTGCTCAGCTGTGAGGGTGAGATCTGTAATCATGGCAACCAGAGGCGGGCTAGCAACAGGAATTTGCAAGGAGAATTTTAAAAATTTAGACTTATACATTTCCCTTCTGTTATGTGATCAGTGAGCACCTCTCATCAGGGATACCCTAAAACCAGTGGACTATGGAAACAGGGAAATCATTCCACAGCCAAGCATGGAATGTGCTCAGTGTGGGGGCACCTGCAGAGCAGGTGAGAATGGTTTTCACCTTAGGTCTAGTCTGGGGCCAACCAGTGCCCCTTGATGGAAACCTGAGAGTTAAAAGCAAGCCAGGACCATCTGCACGAGACATCTGAAGCCACAACTCCTTCCCATCTCTAGACTTCACTGATGGAAAAATCATGGTGCTGTCCCAAACTCAGAAGCCAAAGAGGGAGCTTGTTGGGTGCCAACATTACTGCAGAGGAGGGTACCAGAAAGCCTCTGATGACCCAACTCCATGGTGCACCCTGGGGTAATGCAAATGCAGCGACCACAGCCTTCTGGACCCAGCTGGGTGTTTCTGATTGGATGCCACTCCAAAGGCACTTTAATCTATCTTTGCTGCACATTACAAATAAACTCTAGGGGGTCTCTATGGTTAACAAGGTTTCTTCCTCTCCAACATTTGATCATTTATCAAAATCTTTTTGCCTTGGTGAAAAGAATTTAAAATGAGACTATATTAATATATGAATGAGTTAAAAATGACGTGCATCTCTGCATCTGTGAATTTTGCACCCTGGGATTTTAAAATGCCTTGTAGTCTTGAGCTTTGGTCCCACCAAAGTTTTTCACTCTGGAAGTTGACCTGTTCATGGGTCATGAAAATAAATCAGGGGTGCATGATAAAAATGTAATTCAGGCTGGGTCACGGTGGCGCATGCCTGTAATCCCAGTGGCTCAGGAGGCTGAGGCAGGAGGATCGTGAGTTCAAAGCCAGCCTCAGCAATGGAGAGGCACTAAGCAACTCAGTGAAACCCTGTCTCTAAATAAAATACAAAAAAGGACTGGGGATGTGGTTCAGTGGTCAAGTGAGTTCAATCCCCAGTACCAAAAAATAAAATAAGAAAGAAATGTAATTAAAAAATCCCAGAATATATCACACATGGTCAAAAGGAAGATTGGTTTAAAGGCAACAACATACAAAATCTTCCCTTGAAGAAGGTGGCAGTGGAAAGAACTCTGAAGGTGGGCTAACAAAGACAACCCCTTTATTCACTTCTTGTGGACAACTGTCCTGGCACGTGGGGTTCACCCTGAGCAGATGGAAGGGGGGTTGGATGCCCTACGCGGGGACAGGGCAGTGAAAGGAGAGTGTTAGTCTCTGGCCAAGAAGTAGCTAGGGCAGCAGTAGACCTGGGATGTCACTGTACAAACAGAATGCCTACTTCTTAGGGTCCTGCCACCTCTTTCTCCTTGCCTACCCTAAGAAGATCTGGAAACAAAGCTCTTGGCTTCCTAGATTGGCTTCCTTGACTCCCACCTCCTCTTCCACTTACTGCAAACTGCTTCTGCTCCCACGATGCCCCTGACGTTCTTCTGGCTAACATCGTTTGGGAGCTTCCTCTGGCCAAACTGAACGGCTTTCAGACACCGTTCGGGATGGCTTTTCCAAAGTCAGTTCCAACTTGCATAATGGAAACGGCAGTCATGGTGTGTGTATATGCAGAATGCATTTCCTGTTGGCGCCTAACGCTGACCTAAGCTCAAGATGCTCTTTGTCTCATAACCATCTTTCAGATTGGGACTTTGACTTTTCTATTTCACATATGAGGAAGCCTCGAGGTTGACAGGGCTCAAATTACACGACCAGAAGGTGGCAGGGCAGAGATTTGACTCAAGTCTATCTGACTCCCGCACCCAGCTCCCAGCCCGGTCCTCAGTGGGCTCACATCACAGCTCTCTGCTCCGAGCCTCCTGCTCCTCTACCTTTTCTGTCTTGGTCCTTCCCAACTGTCTCCTCTTCCTCTCTCGAACCTCAGATGATTCCAGGCTAATCCGTAGCTTGGGCCTCTCTTGGGAGCTCCCGGAATTCTGCCATTGGCCTTCCCACCTGGACGCCCTGTTGACACCTAAGAATCAACAGGACCAAGAAGAACATCCTGTTCCTAATAATCTACCCTCCTCCTTGTGCCTCTTCCTTCTTTGACTTCCTGAAATACCCTTGAGTGCCTGGGCAGTGCCTCCCACGAGTTCAGGCTCTGGGAGGGAGGACCTAGTACCTCGCACTCATCCTAGTGGAGAAGACCAACTACAGACAAATGTGTCCCCAACGCTGGGGAGTGAAATGTGCTGGAAAGTCAACAAAAATGAGGTAAGGGTGATAGAATGATGAGGCGAGCACATGGACTTCCCGGGGAACAACGGCCTTAGTGAGGAAGCGGTTAATAGTGACTGTCCTCCAGTTGTCCAGCACAGACATCTTCCTGGACACCCTGGGCTTTACCTCTGGCTCACCTGACACTTATGGCTTTCCAGAGATGCGTGATTCTTTACCTGTCCCCTCCTCTGCTCCCCCTTGGCTCAAGGACTCAACACCTCCACTGGGAGCATTGTACACGGTTTTGGTCTCTTCCCTCTACGATGGGCCTCGTCTCACTGCCAAAATAACCTCCTTGAGACTCGAATCTGTTGGAGTCTTCCACCTGCTGAAAACCCCTGCCTGGGGATCCATTCCTAGGCACAAGATCCTCACAGACAATTCCAAGCCCCTGCCACCATCTTCCCTTTCCTATCTTTTCTCCAGGTGAACGTCCCATCTTCTTCCCTACCCCCCACCTGCTTTGCACAGGCTGTTTCTTTCACTCAGAACATCTTCTACACCCCAACCCCCAAGTCCTACAGAGCTTTCCAGAACAAACTGGATGACCCTTCACCCTGTGAAGCTTCCCTCAACTCCCCAGTCAGAATTGGTGGTGTTCCCATCTGCCAGGTCTAGGGAGGCCTCTGCTATCGCACTCATAACGTTCAAGGGCTTAGGTTTGGTCCTTCCATACGTGTTTGCTGGTGCCCACTGAGGCTACTCTTGGTGCTACGGGTACAGCTGCAAATTAGGCCAGACAAGGGCTCAGCCCTCATGGCAGTGATATTCTATTCTAATATGTCTCCTCCACTGGGCTGGGCCCACATCTCCAGTGCATTTTGTAAGTAACACACAGTATCACTCGGGAGACCCCAAGGAGGGAGAGAATAAGACAGGCTCCTTGCTGCCTGGGTTCACCTGGGCCATGCATGGAGTCTTATCCACGGCAGGGAATAACTACTTTTTTGATCAAATATTTTTGAATGCAGGATGTATGGAAATTGCTTTTATTCCCATATTGTGGAAAGGGAATGTAGAAACAGAAAAACTAATTTGATTAATTCACATCCTGTAAACAGTGAGCTTTGGACTGCCGGAATTCTAAACAAGTTCAATAGAACACACTATCTTTGTTTTGAGTCAGAGGAGGCTTTTTTTTTTTAAAAAAAAAAAAAAACAACAACAACAACAACAAAAAACTCCATTTGTAACACTTCCTATTTGAATATCTAATAGAAAGCAGAGATAAAAGAAAAATGCTAGAAAATTTTTTGTTAGGCCGTGGTGTCTCCACAGTTCGGCAGTGGACCAGTAATGGTCTGTCCATTACTGGTGGATTTATATGTTGTGTTCTCTGTGCTCCAGGTACCTAGAATAGTGCTTCGTACCTTGCAAGAACTCATTAATATTTTAGTGAGTAAATGAAAGAACGCCTATCATCTCAGCAGCTAGGGAGGCTGAGGCAGGAGGACCACAAGTTCAAAGTCAGCCTCAGCAAAAGCGAGGCACTAAGCAACTCAGTGAGACCCTGTCTCTAAGTAAAATACAAAATAGGGCTGGGGGGATGTATCTCAGTGGTTGAGTGTCTCTGAGTTCAATCACTGGTAACCCCCACAAAAAAAAGAGCAAACAGACCAGGGGATACGTGAGTGAAGAGCATATTTTGAGGAGAGGTGGGTAATTCCCTTTCAGTCCTCTTAATTCTTAGGTGTCCCTGGGGCCCTGAGATGAGCAAGGCCAATAGGAACAGAAATATCTGGAGGCATCCATGTGGTGCCTTTCAAGGGAACATTGAGTAATTCTTTGAGAGAGTCACTTTCTCAGAATAACATTAATGGACGTATGATGATCTATGATAAAATCTTGGTAGAATCAAGAAGAATAAAATCAGAAGAGACAGCTTTTTATACTGGAGGGGAGATTATGATTTGCATAGGGAAAAAAAGGAAAATGAAAGAAAAACTAGCAAACAAAACAAAAGACCCAAGACAGCAAACACAGAAGCCGAACCCAGGAAAACCCGCTTCACTTGGCAAAGACTGAAACTGAGAGGATGAAGCCCAAAGGTGAGCTCTTTGGGAATCATTTTCAGACTATTGTATGGGGAATACCAAAAAATTATCTAGGATTCAGTAAGATGTTAGATGGATTTTTTCCATGTCCATATACCCAAACACAGTCAGAAAAGGGGGATGTCACATGGCAGGATCTGTTCTGAGCCTTCAAGTGTTCATGCCCTTCACCCAGGAATCCCTCGCCTAGACTGTAACCTAACAAAATAATCCAACTATACAAAGCCCAGGAGGCATAAAAACATGAGAGAGAGTGGAACACTGGAAACAACCCCAACGCCCAACCTTCAGTGAAGAGTTAAATACATCAGGGTGTAAACACGCCGTGGAAATATGACGGAACACCAAACATGCCCATCTGAAGATTCAGCAATAAAAAAAAGAGAAAACTTATGAAATTAGGCTTAAATAGAAGCAGCATATAAAATAATTATAGACACTCTAGCTCAATCTACATAAAAACACATTTTTGAGGAGAAAAAAAGATAAAAGGAAATACTCCAAAGTGGAATTCAGACAGCAGTTGGATTAGAAATTATTTTTCCTTTTTAGATTTATTCTAATAATAATAATAATAATAATAGTAATTGCTAACACTTATGTGGGGCTTTCAGTACTGAGTACTTAACATGCTCATTTTATTCTCATAACGACCCTATGTGGCTTGTATTACTACTCCTATTTTATAGATAAGAAAACTAAAGTTTAAAAAGACACGGTGACTAGCCAAGAACACACAAAGATTAGGTGGTAAATTTGATGGTAGGCCTTTGTCTCACTTTTTTTTGGTACCAGGGATTAATCTTGGGGCACTCGACCACTGAGCCACATCCCCAACCTTATTGTATGACATTTAGAGACAGGGTCTCACTGAATTGCTTAGTGCCTCACTAAGTTGCTGAGGCTGGCTGTGACTCGTGATCCTCCTGCCTCAGCCTCCTGAGCCACTGGGATGATAGGTGTGCACCACCGCACCTAGCAAAGTCCAGGATTTTAATCATTACATTATACTTCTATTTAGTTTTGGTTTTCAAATTAAAAGATGTGTGGTCTTAAAACATAAGACCACATATTAAAGTCAAATGACATTTCCTTTATGATTAAAAAGTAGTGAGATCTTAGCTGGATTGGCTCCGACTCTCTGAGAAGTTGGTGTGATGGAGAGTGGGAGAGAGAGGGAGGGCCAACATGGGAGGCCCCTGACATGGGACAGGCAGGGAGAAGGCGATCTGGAGAGCTTGCGGCACCCACCTCAACCAGTGACTTGCTTATGTAGCTCTTCTTGGCTGCCCCCTGCAGCTCCATGGCCTGCTGGATGTACATTTTTCCAGCCAGGATCTCATTCTCCAGCATTGACAGTTCTTTCAATGAAATGGGCCAATTCAACCGTTCCAATGCCTTGTTTAAAGCAGTCTTGTTTTCCAAGTATCGTATTGGTTTGTTTGCATCTAACCTAAAAGCCAAAAAAAGAAACAAAAGGAAAAGAAAATGACTATAATAGAGAAAAACAGGATAAGATAGTTTCCTCAGTCAACTCTCAGACTTCAGATGACAGAGTCACAGCCGTGCTCTCCCGTCTGTTAGGACTTTGGTAGCTGGCATAGGTTAAAAACAACCACCTCTGTGAATCACTGGAGGTGCTTTTGCCCATCACCTCGTTTTAAGTTTGATAGACATGAATTTTTTTCAGTAAAATTGCCCAGCAGATTGGAGCCTATTCTGTTCTCCCTAGGCCTAACATTTGTTAGAACCAAATATGAGATTCAAGGAGATTTCACCCAACCAGGCATAGCAGTGACTCTGGAAAACAAAACAAGGCAAAGCCAAACAAAACCCAAATATTTGCTACAGGGCAGTAACTCTGCTAGCTCATTCTAGCTCTTTTAATCTTTGTTCTTCCATGTAAGCCTAAATATGCCTCAACTTTCTGGCTAGGTTGTTTGATAGACAAAGAACAGAAGACACACTTTTTGAGCTGTGGGTCTCCAGGTAAAGCTAACATGGAGTATGGCCTTGTTCCTGGTATCTATTTCTAGTCGCTGAAGCTTCTGAGTCAGATACTTCTGACGGAGAGGGGTGGGGAGAAAGACATTTCATAATCCCCACTCTCTTACCTTATCCCTTTAGATGGCAGATGTTGGGGGAGTGCAGTCTAAATTTAGCTACAGGACTCAAGTCTGCAAACTAAACTTCTCTCCAGCAGACAACACAAAATTCTTATTAAAACTCTAAATTAGAATGATATCAGTAAGATAGTAGAATAAGAAGCCTGGAGCCCTTATTTCCACACAGAGACACTGACTTAACAATGTACAGACCAAATTGGTCACAGCATCTCAAACAAGTACAAAGCCAAGAGGTGTCTTATCTAAGTGGGACAGAAAATTCATTGCATTCTCCACAAACAGTGCAGAACAACTGGAAGAAAACTCCCAAATTCTACCTTCTCCCTGGGAAGGGAGAGTGGAATGTGCATCCAAAGTTCTTGTCTTCTGGGGTGCTGTCTAGAGAACTAGTTTCTGTCCTGTTTAACTTGGAGGGCTGAAGGTAATGGTGGCATGTTTCAGATGCCAGGTTGGAATCTGCCACAGCATCAGAGACACAGCAGTACTTCTGACACGCATCATGGGGAGCAAGAGATCACAGATCACAAAATCCTGAGGAAGAAATAGGAGCAAACTTCTTTAATTGGGAAATTATACACACAAGACCAGAAAATACAAATCTCCAGAAAGGGTTTGGGAGACCCTCAGGATCTTCAGCTGGGATAGTTGGTAAAGACCTCCCCCTGTAAGAAGCCAGCCTATAAAAACTAAGAGAGGTGTCTTAAATTTTTTTCCAAGTACTCTAATGTCAACTAAAGATCACAAGGCATACAAATATACAGGGAAACATGGTCCAATCAAAAGAATAAATAAATCTCCAGAAACTGTGCCTAAAGAAATGGAGATACTTGACAAAGAATTGTAAAAATATCCTACTGATGCCTCATGAGCTAACAGAGAAGGTAGACAAAGTAAATCAGAAAAGCGATATGTGAACAAAATGAGACTTTAAAAAAAGAACAAAATGAAAATTCTGAACTGAAGAATACAATGGAACTGAACATTTTACTGGAAGCGTTCCACAGAAAAGAGCATCAGTAAACTTTAATAAATTTTAAGTCATTAACAGCTGTGTATCAACAGAGTGAAACAGCAACCTACAGAATGGGGTAAAATATATGTAAATCATATACCCAAGACTTGGGTAATATCCAGAGTATATAATGAACTATAACTCAACCCAATTTTAGAAGTGGGCAAAGGACTTGAATAGACATTTCTCCAAAGAAGATACACAAATGGCCAAAAGGCATATGAGAAGATATTCGACATGAAGAATCATTAGTGAAATAAAAGTCCAACCACAATGAGATGTCACCTCGCACCCACAAGGATGGTCACTATAAAAGTGAAACCAGACTGAAAATAACAAGAGCTGGCAAGGAGGTGGGGTAATGGAGACTCATGTACCGCTGATGGGAACATATCACGGTCCCATAAGATTACATCAGCTAGGGACGTTCATCATCTTCATTTGTGTAAGCAGATGCTACAGTGTTTGATCAATGGTAAAACATCTACTTCTGCTTTTCTCAGAATACATCCCTGGTGTCAAGTGACACATTAATGTATCAGGTAGCTTTTAAAGGAGGAAAAAAATTATTTCCTAACTTTAGATAAAGGAATTTAACTGTCAAGACTTTTAAAGGCATGAAAAAGTTATATAGAGTAATGGTAAAAATACTTAAAATTTCCATATCTGGTAAATATCGAGCACATAGACTTCATTTATTAATTTATTCAATAAGTATTTACTGTACGCCTGTGCTGTGCCAGGCAGAGCATGTTGATAGACATGAGGTATTTCTCTGATGAATAAATAGCTGAACCAAGCCTTACGACGTTCAGAGTCTGGAGAGGGAGGGGAGATAATGCGAAATGAAATCAACCAAATGCTATGTGCATAATGAACCCCACTTTTATGTATAATTATAATGTAGCAATTATTTTTAAATAGAAGGGAAACCGGTATAGTAGAGGAAGGGGATCGGGGGAAGGTGAAATGGAGGAGAAGGAGAAGTACTGAGGAATGAAGTGGAGAAATGAAATGGGGAAAAATATGATATGTGTACATATGAATATTCACAGTAAACCCTGATATTCTGCATAATTATAATGTACTAATAAAAAACATAAAATTTTAAAAAAACCTCAACAATTTACTGGTGGGAAGAGACTATAATAAGCAAGGAAATACAGAAGATATGTAATTATAGATTATGACAAATGGTAAGAAAGAAATAAAGAAATATTGAGAGGGGGAGAGAAAGAGTGCGTCAGGATGAGAGTGAGCTAGGGTGATCAGGAAGACTCTGATGAAGTGACAGTACAAAGAGCCTGTCACCCAGACAGTGTGGGAGGGGACATTCTAGGCAGAGGGAATAGCATGTGTGAAATGAAGAGAGATCAAACAAATCTGTCAGTTTTCACAAACCAAGATAGAGAACTTCAGCATATGTGAATACGTATATAAAAACCTGGGTTCTGAAACGGTGCTAGAAGAAGGGATTCTTTAATTAACTATTTAGAGCTGTAGGGCAAGGCAGGCCTGGGAGAGAATCCAGATACTGTTAGCTATCAGCCGGGTGACTTTGGGAAAATGACTTAATTTTCCTACACCAGGGATTCTTAAGTTTTATCTCAATTAAGAATTGTCTGAAGGGTATTTTCCAACACAGATGGCTGCACCCCTCCCCTCTGCTATGTTGTCTCGAGAGAAACAATCTTATCTGTAAAGTTGGGGCTGATACCCCTCAATACAGGTGTCACAGGAGTGAAATGACACAATGGGAGTGAGGTGCTTCATGGAAGGCCTGGCACACATCTGGTGCTCAGTGAGGTAGTGGTCGAATAGGATCTACACATCTCTCCTAATTCCCTTTCTACAGTCCTGGATCAGTCTGAAGGGATCTTTCTCCCTGACTTTTCATTCTATTCTTAACACCAATTTCCAGAACTCTGAGTATCTCTGTTTTCTTCGGTCTTGAATTGTCATTGTCTATATCCACACAGTGTGATTCTGACAAGGTGGGAAACTCCTCAGGACAGACTCTCACCTGATCCTGCTTTCACTCTCCAGGCTCACAGGCAGCCTTCAGGGAAGGTAAAACCAGATAATCTATGAATTATGAAGGTTAAATAAGGAAATGACAAGTATCAGGTGACAGCAAGCACAGAACTCACTTAACGCCTTGCTTTAGAAAGTGAGAAGTGAAGTGAGGTTGTGAAGGATGGCAGAATAAGAAAAATCAAGATCTAGGCTCTCTACCAAAACTAGTAAACCAGCTGTAACTCAGAATCAACCATTTTGAAACTCGCGAATCTAGTTGAATACCTGTAGCATCCAGGGGAGTGAATGCTTGATGAAGAAAGAGGCTGGTGTTTCAGGAAATCTCTGCCCAGTCACTGGCTGAACACAGAGAAAATGGAACAGAGACTTCTCTGGAAACACACATGACAAGGAATGTAATTTTTGTAAAACTTGTTTGGAAAAACACTAACTAGACAACCAAATCATTTCATTAAGCAATGAGGCAGATTCTGAATTCCAGAGGTATCACATTATAATATCCAAAATGTTCAATTGTTAACTAAAAATTTTATCAAGAAACAAGAATTCTTATGTCCTATTCATAATAAAACAAAAACCTGATAAAAGAAGGTTGATGTTTGGTTTACTTAACAAAGATTTTAACTTAATGGTCTTAAATGTGCTAAAAGAGATAAAAGAACCCGTGAGAAGAGAACTCAAAGAAATCAAGAGAATGGTGTCTGAACAGCAAGAGAACAGAAAATATAAGAGGAGGTAAATAGAAATACTGAAGCTGAAAAGCGTAATAGCTGAAATAAAAAATCCATTCGATAGCAGATTTAAGTAGGCAAAAGGATCAGTGAACTTACCGGTAGATTAATTGTGATAACCAAGCTTGAGAAGCAGCGAGAATAAATAAATGAAGAAATACAAACAGAGTCCAAGGAACCTTGTTCCAAAAAGTGACAAGAGGGGAAGGAATAAGACACTTGAATAAATATTGGTTGATAACTTCCCAAATTGGATGAAAGATATAAATTTACACAACCTAAAAAGTTCAGCAAATTTTAAGGGGGTATAAATACAGAGAGACAAAGACAAAGAAAAATTTTTTTTTTTTTTTTTTGGTGCTGGGGACCAAATCCAGGGCCAAGCTCTCTACCACTGAGCTATACCTCTAATTCCCAAAAAGAGAATCCTTAAAGAAACAAGAAAAAAGTGACTTGTCATAAATAAAGAATCCTCAAGAATATTAACATTTTATTTCTCATCATCAACTGTAATAGCCAGAAGGTAACAGGATGATCTATTAATGTACTGAAAGAAAATCCAGGAATTATATATCAAACAACACCGTCCTGCAAAAATGAAGACAGAACTAAGACATTCACAGATAAACAAAAGCTAGGGGAGTTTGCTGTTGATAGACTTTCTCTACAAGAACGCTAAAAAGAACATTTCATGCTGAAATAAAAGGATACTAAGCCATATAAAAAAATAAACATGCCTGGTAAAAATAATGACATATAAATATAAAAGCTAGTATTGTTGTATTTTGGTATATATCTCTTCAAGTTTTGTATGTTATTTAAAAGACAATTACACAATAATAATTATAACTATGTTAATGGATACACAATACACAAGAGGTAATCTGTGGAAATAACTAGATAAAGGGAGGACATGAAGTGACAGAGGAAGAAAGTGAATGTCTGCTATGGAAACTAATTAGATATTGATTCACACTCGAGGGTTATGAATGTTTAGTGTTAACTGTGATCCCCAAGGGAACTACTAAGAAAAACTAAAAAGTACACAGCAAAAGAAATGAATAGCAATCAAAATAGTAGACCAGAAAAATATAAATATTGGAGCACAATAAATGGTACATCCACACATATAGAAATAGCACCGAAGTCCTCCATGATTAGTAAACACTTTAAATGTAATGGATTAAACTCCCCAATTAAGAGACAAAGATTGGCAGAATTAAACAAAAAAATGACCCAACCGAATGCTGACTAAAGGAAACTCCCTTTAGAACTAAAGACACAAATGGGTTGAAAGTAAAAGGATGGAAAAATGATATTCTGTGTGAACAGGGATCAGGAGTGGCCCAGAGTGTCTAAACCGTTACTAGACAATAGAAACTTAAAGTCGTAAACTGTTACAACAGGCAAAGGATAATGATTGATATTGATAAAAATATTAAATCAAGAAGATCTACAAATTATAAACATATCACACATCCATTAATAGAGCCCACAAATAAATAAAGCAAATCTTGACCGAATTAAAGGGAGACAGACAGTTTGTACAAAAATAGCTGGAGACTCTTTCTAGTAATGGATAGAACATCTAGAGAAGATCAAAAAGGAAATTGTAGATTATAAAACAGTATAAATCAGTTATACAACAGACATATACAGAATACCTCATTCAGTAACAGCAGAACATATACTCTTAAGTGCACATTTAATATTCTCCAAGGGCATACCATATATCAATCCATGACTATTCTCAAAATACTTTAAAAGATCAAAATCAGGCCAGGTATGGTGGTGCAAGCCTAAAATCCCAGAAATTTAGGAGGCTTGAGGCAGGAGGATTGCAGGTTTGAAGCTAGCTTTAGCAACTTAGCAAGGCCCTAAGCAATTTAGGAAGATCCTGTCTCAAAATAAAAAAATAAAAAGGGCTGAGAGTGTAGCTCCATGGAAAGCACCCCTGTGTTTAGTCCCCAGTACCAAAACAAAGCAAAACAAGATCAAAATCACAAAAGTATCACAATGGAATAGAACTAGAAATAATAGCAAAGAGAGAGCTGAAAATTTGGCAAATACATAAAAATTAAATATCACAAAGAACAACAGGTCGAAGAGGAAATCACTTGAGAAATTAGAAAATACTTTGAGATGAATAAAAATTAACACACAATATACCAAAACTTATGCTATACTGTGCTCAGAAGGAAAATTTTGGCTGTAAATACTGCATTAAAAAAACAGATCTCAAATAAACAGCTTAACATTATACCTTAAGGTCCTAGAAAAAGAAGAGAAAACCAAACCTAAAGTCAGCAGAAGAAAGAAACAGGAAGAGTAGAGCAGACACACATATACAAATACAGTTAGACAACAGACATAAAAGTTACAAAAATTAGAAGGATTGTAGACTATGAATGGTTATACACCAAAAAATCAGATAAATGGACAAATAACCTAGATATACAGATGACCAAAACTGACCCAAGAAGAAACAGATAATTTCAATAGCTTATAATAATTAAAAACATTGAATGAGGAATCAACCTTCCTCCTCCCCACCCACAAGAAAGGGAAGTCCAGACCAGATGGCTTCATGGGAAAGGTCTATCAAACATATGAAGAAAATATGAAGAATATAAAAATATGAAGAAAAATGAACACCAGCCCTATTTAGACTTTTCAAGAGAATAGAAAAGAGGGAACATGCTAAGAGCCAAGTATATGATGCATGGCATTTTTGGTCGAAAGGTGACGCCAGCTAGCCATTGAGATGATATGATTATGTTAAGATTTGCATTCATATGGATATTGGACTCCTGCTGTTCACCTAGGCTGGCTACGGGACTCCTGGAGAGTTCCCATTGGTTGGGGAAGTACAGTAGGAGGGAGTTCCGGGGGAGTGGCGCTCTCTGCGGGTCCGGGAGGAGGCCGCGTGCGTGGGTGGCTCGAAAATCTTCCCGGGCGCGTACCGGACATTGGCGGCAGTTTCAAAAAATAATAAAAGTTTGTTCCTGCTTGAGTGGCTCGTGATTTTGTGCCCAGCCAGACTGCGGCAGGAACAGTTGTCAGTAGTCATAGAATTATCCTGATCACGAATTGAGGCAACGATGCCAAAGACAACTTCAGACCATTTTCCTTTATGAATGTAGAAACACTATAATATAATTTCCTTAACAAAACACTAGCCAATCAAACCCAACAAAGCAGTCAAAGGAGTACACACCAGGACCACGTGGGATTTGTTCCAGGAATGCAAGAGTGGTTCAACCTAAGAAAACCAATTACTTTACTACATCCCATCAATAGGCAAGGGGTAAAATACCAATCCTCTCTGTAGCTGCAGAAAAATCACTTAAAATTAAACACCACATTCATGATAAAAACCATTAGCAAAGCAGAAATGAAAGGAAATTTCCTAAACATAATAAAACATTACATTCACCAGGTGAGGTGGCACACACCTGTAATCCCTGCATCTTGGGAGGCTGAGGCAGGAGGATCAAAAGTTCAAAGCCAGCCTTAGCAACTTAGTGAGGCCCTAAGCAACTTAGTGAGACTATGTCTCTAAATAAGATATAAAAAGGGGTGGGGATGTGGCTTAGTGGTTAAGTGGCCCTGGGTTCAATCCCCAGTGCAAAAACAAACAAAAACTTTACACTCAGTGGTGAAAGAAGACTGAACTCAGGAGCAATACGAGAATGTCTCCTTTCATGGCTACTTAATGCTGTACAGGATTCTAGCCAAATCAATTAGATAAGAGAAAGAGAGTCATCTAAATTGAAAAAGAAGAAGTAAAACTCTATGTGCACATGGTATGTTCCCATATACAGAGAATCCTATAGATTCCTGAAACTGCAAAACACTGGAACTAATAAATTCATCAAAGTTGCAAGATGAAAGGTCAAAACACAAATATTGGTTTTGTTTCTGTACACCAGCAAAGAACAACTCAAAAAACTAAGAAAATGATCCCATTTACAATGGAATCCAAATGAACAAAATAACAAAGATGAAAGTCTTACACACTGAGAACTACAAAACATTGCTGAGGGAAAATTACAGACCTAAATAAATGGAGAGACATCCTGTATCCATGGGCTGAAAGCCCTAATATTGTTCAGATCGCAATACTTCCCAAGACTCCCCAAGCAAATTGATTACAGATTCAAGTAATCCCTACCAAAATCCCAATGGCTTTATTTTTTTTCAGAAATAAAAAATCCAAACTCATATGTACTTTTGAGGGCCCCTGAATAGTCAGAACAACTTTAAAAGAGAAAATAAAGGTGAAGCACTCATACTTTCCAATTTCAAAGCGTGCTACAAAACTACAGAAATCAAAACAGTGCCCTACCGGCATAAAATCAGACATATTGACCAATGGCATGGAATAGAGTCCAGAAATAAACTCAAATGTTCATGGCTAATTGAATTTTGACAAGGATATCAAAATCATTCAGGGAGGAAAGAAGTCTCTTAAAGAGCACTGGGAAAACTGGATAGCCACAATAGGAGAGTGAAGTCAGCTCCCTGACTCACTCCATCTACAAAACTGCACTAAAAATGGATTGATGACCTAATGTGAGAGCTAGAACCATACACCAAACAGTGGGGTCTCTTCATGACCTCGGATCCGGCAGTGGAGTCTCAGATAAGACACCAAAAGCATAAAAAACAGAAGAAAAATAGATCAGTTGGATTTCGAATGATTAAAAGCTTTTGGACATAAAAAGGTGCAGGAAGCCATCCATGAAATACATGAGGACCTTCTCTTGGCATGACAGCCAGGGAGAGATAGGCCTGGCATTGGGAACTTTCCATGGCTCTCCCATGGCAATAGATTGCCCAATGCACGTGACCTTTCCCTCCACTCTGCTAGGAAGGTTCCTCATAGTAGCTCCAGAGATGGGCGTAACCCACTAGAACTGAACAGCCCACTTTTAACCTTTTTTTTTTTTTTTTTTTTGGAAGAACATTCTATAGAATCTCTTTGATGTCTCCTGATATAAATAAGGCAGGCATGGGCTCCATGGTCTAGAAGCTCCATCTTTCTGATCAGCTTAACCGTCCTGCCCCAGCTTTGAAACTACTTTCTGTGTTCTGTGGTTTCTCCTCTGTCTTATTTCCTTTAGCATTTGTTTCTCAGCCAGCCCATTCCACCGAGGGCAACCCCATTCCCACCGCCCACAAGGGATGTGGGCGGGAAAAGGGTTTAAGATGAACATGAAAATACAAACTACTGAGTGGGAGAAAATATGGGAAAATCCTACGTTTGGTAAGTGCTTAACATCTAGAAGACTCACACCTCAACCACCAAAACACGACCTGGCTTAAGAATGGGTAATGGACTTGTGTGGACATTACCAAAAGTATGCAGATGGACAAGAATGTAAAAAGACATTCAGGATCATTGGTCATTAGAAATGTCTATTAGAGCCACATGGTCACACTTAAAACCCACTAGGATGACTTTAAATGTTTTTGTTTTTGTTTCAAGGAAAGCGGCCAGTACGGGTGGGACATTCCTGTATGCTGCTGGTGGGGGTACAACATGGAGCAGTCCCTGGGGGCAACACCTTAGAGGCTCCTCAAAATGTTAAGCATAGAAGTGCCACATGAGCAGCAAATCCGCTTCTGGCCATATCCTCAAGAGAAATGAAAACATGTTCCCATAGGGACGTCTACACAAGGACATTCATAATGTTATTTATGACATTATTCATAATAGCCAGAAAGTGCTAACAACCCAAACTCCCACTTATGGAAGAATGGACAGGCAAACAGAGCTCTCTGTGTGTGTGTGTATGTGTGTGTTTTCAATACGTGTGTATGCAGTCCCTGATACATGCTACAGCTTGGATGAGCTTTGAAAAGCATCACGTTTCCACATTAACTAAGTAAAATAAGCAGACACCATGTCTCCTGCTGTATGATTCCTTTCTGATGATTCATCCAAAGAGGCAGATTCATAGGGACAGAAAGCAGACTAGTGCATACTAGGGGCTGGGGAAGGGGTCGTGGGCAGTCATTGCTTCATGGATACCAGGTTTCACTTTCTGCAGTGATAAAAAGGTTCTGCACCTAAAGAGGTGGTAGTTTGCCCAACATTTTGAATTTTCTCTATACCACTGAATTATAGACTTCAAAGTTATGGATTTTCACTGACCCGAATTTCATTGAATTTTTTTTTTTTTTAAGTGAGGAGGGAATAGAAGGGCTTACTTTTGTTTTTCCTCTTGAGATAATGCTTGCCATACGATTTTATTCAAGCACCTGTTTAAAAAACAACAACAACAACAATTTAGAAGAAATAATACATTTCACGGCAAAAGTCTGGCCCCAGGATCTAAAGGGCACTGCGTGGGGACCCCAAGCCCAGCCCCATCACTCTGGACTCTGCCAACGTCATCTTAAAGAAACTGGGCGTTGAGAGTCTCCCTCCCTCTGCACCAGTGCAGAAGCCTCCAGGCTCTGCAGCGATCACACCAAATATTAAAGAATGGCTCGGCTCAGCTTAATCAGAGTTTCCAAACATCCTAAGGAAAACATGACTGTGCCTTATCTTGCCTCTGTAGATTCTTCCACTTGGAATTTCAGAGCAAAAAGGTTGTTAAGTAAAGGATGGGGACACATGTTAGCTTGACCACCTGTGCTCTGGGTGAGGTCACTGACGGGGACCCATAGCACATGGCTCATTCACGTCAACATGCTGAGACCAAAGCCCATCACCGATGGTGTCTTCAGAGAGGAACTGTCAACCCAAGAGCAGAGGAGGAGGTTGGAGCCAGTGGTGTTCCTGTCGGGTGGTTACAGCTGGTCTCCTTGTTACTAATCAGTGATGCTTCATTCAAAGGGTCTCACCCAGCTCTGTGTCCTTATGTTATTACCCCCAAAGCAGGCTTTGTGGGCTGCAGGGCATAGAACCCTGGCCGCGAGGAGTGTGAGTCTGGATTCCATGAAAAAAAAATCTTCAACATAAGGAGGTGGGCGAATGCCACTAGAAGTGTTACTCTGCTAGCCATGGGAGCTAGCACCTCTGGAGCAGGGTTCTGAGAACACACCTCAGGTAGAGCTCTCTTGCCCTGCTTGCCCATCTGGAGCCTGGGGGACAGGGCAAGAGAGTCTGGGGGTGGGCATAACCCGGAACAGAGTTCACTTAGCATCTCCTCTTCCTGGCCATGTGGCTCTGGGCAGTGCCCAACTTTGTCAAATGGGGACAGCAACAGTTAGAACTCCTGAGTAGCCGTGGGGACTCCCTGAGGTAGCCTGAGCACAGCACAGAATCATGTGGGACCCAGGTAGGTGCTCTGTAAGTGAGAGCGAGAGAGGAGGAGGGAATGCACCCGCTCTGTGCTTCTGTCCCACCGAAGTGTTCTGGTTCTTTGGGGTCAATTTGGAAATTGGGTTTCTTTATTCACGTGGTTCATGTAACAATAATCAAGGCTCCCAAGACTTATGGAAAAGATTTATAGTATGCATTTTGTTGTGCTCTTATTTAAAAGAAATATTCAACCCCCTCTTAAATCTCCACTTGAAAGTGGGCTCAGTGTGGTGGGGAGGGGGAGTGGACAAGGGCTCTCGCCCAGCACGGGCCTGGGCTGAGAGCTCCGTATCCATCCCTGTGCTGCTGGCTGAGCCCACGGGGCAGAACTTTTGAAAATGTTTTCTCATCAATAAAACGAGGATACCATTACTTGCCCTTGGCACTGAGAGGCTGAAGTGAGAGATTTCTGGTCACCTACGAAGTGACCAGAAATAACTCCATGTCCATTGTTCCCAGGTTCTAAAGAAGGGCCAAGCTTGGAAACTTGCAGACACCATGGGTGAATGTGGATCCGATTAGCTAGCACATGTCCTGAATTTTAATTCAACCCCTTAGGAGAGGTTTTTCCGAGAGCACATCATTGTAACCCCTGCTATTCGCCCTTTGTTCATCTCCACGGAAGCATTTCAGGGAGTTGGGTGGCCACCTTTGGAAATCCTGAGGGATGAGGAGGGTCCTTCTGGGATGTCCCTCTTTGACACTGGTTCAGCCCCTTGATTCAGGGGTTTTACTAAGAATTGTTTCCCTCTTTGTTGTGGGGGAGTGAAATTAAGTTGAGGGGTTGCATTCACTGGCTCACTATATTTCTAGTTCTCAAATCTTCTTGCACGGACAATTGACTCACTGGCAAAGCAATCTGTAAATAATGATGCTTCAGAAGTCTGGCCAGCAGCCAACTTAGCAAATGAGCCACCATAAGCAGAGGTTTCCATGCCTGGTCGAAGAGCCAGGTTAGAACCCAGACTTCTGCGGACCTTCGAGCGGCGACCTTGACTTTAGAACTTGCAATCAGAAAAATCACCTCTGAATTCAGACAGCTCTGTAAATATGCAAAGCTCATGCTGAGACACACAAGCCCAAATTGCTGCCTCAATTCTGGAAATACTGTAACAGGAGGTCACCACACATGGCCACTAAATGGGACCAGAATGGCTAGTAAATTCCATTATTTTGGTCAAAGAATGAGCTTCCCATTTCCCATTTGCTAACCTAATCATAACGGATTTAAGGTTAGATGAAGTTTATTTAAAGTTACATCTGACTTACTTTGGTGGGAAACTCCTCAGAAATGTAATGTTGAGGATGGCAGGAGGAACCCTTCATCAATTACTTTTCCTATTTCATATGCCTCCAGAAAGGTGGAGGAAGATGAAAAGAGAATCTATATTTATACCAACAGAACTCTTAAACACCACTGAATGTGAAAGACCAGAAATTTTTGTTCTTTATAATATTAATTTTTATATTAAAAGACTTACTATGAACATAATCTTCATAATACCAATGTTAATTAAAGCAATACTAAATAGGATTAAATACCAGTCCCATTAGAGTTGGTCTCATTAATATTAAAATTATTATTCTTTACAAGTAACAACAGAACTTGAGTATCTCTTTTCTGAAATTCTTGGGACCAGAGTGTTTCAGATTTTTTTTTTCAGACTTTGGAATATATTTACATACTCATAATGAGAAGTCTTGGGGGCGGGACTCAAGTCTAAGCAAGAATTCATTTATATTTTCATATACACCTTATACATACAACCTGAAAGTAACTTGATAGAATATTTTAGTGTTCCTGCATTTTGGCTCTGATCTTTCATATGAAACCTGGTGTGAAATTTTCCATTTTTGGCATCATATGGGCACTTAAGACTTTTTAGATTTTGGAGCATTCTGGATTTTGGATTTTCAGAGCAGAGATGTTGAACTTGCAGTGACTGAAAGGTTTTTCACTCAGAAGTAGGAAGTGGGACGAATCATTACCACATCTGTACTGGGGTTTTGCTTTTAAGAAAGAAGCACATTTTTTGCCCGTGAATGGGGCGTCCCTGTCCTTCCTGAAGCCCTGGGGAAAACGCGAGCCCAGTGGGAAGAGCCTTGTGACAAGGACAGCGCATGTATTCATGGTTACTTTACGATCACCAGAGTCAGGGAAGGAAAGGGGGAAATAATTCACATTAATTGCTCTTTAGATATGATTTACATAGGCCTTGTGAGAGCCCCGTGAGATGAGTTCTATTGTAAATAAGGAATCTGAGGCTCATGAATGTCATACACTTGCCCAGCATGAGCATCAGGGCCCCGAGGGAAACCTACAAGCTCTGTCTGACCCCAAAGCTCCAGCTGGTGGCCGTGCACCAGGCTTTCACAGACTGGTAATTATAGGACACAAATATCTGAATCACACAAGAAAATAACATTAGAATTTGAGTGGTATTATGATGTTACATCTGGAATACCTGATTTTGAAAAATCATAACAACTAAACTGGAATCATATCAAATTTGAATTAAAATGGTCAAATATACAAACACCTGCAAGGAGGAATAGATAAGGGGGAAACAAGGTTGGCCAGCCCCTGGCTCTGGAGCTAACAGCCCCGGGTTAGGAGGAGAGGTGGTCAGCAAGCCTGAGGACTGGGCAGTAGCCGTGAGTCCCTTGAGGGCCACATGCAGGCGGGCAGTAGAAAGGGCCCGTGGAATGGCCCCTCCGAGGAGGTGATTGGTGCTGAGGCAAGAAGGACGGGGGGCCCAGGGCGGGACAGCAGCAAGGCAGGAAGAGGAGCTACGTTCCTGGAGGCCCTTCGGGAAATGCCCGAAAGGAAGCATCAGAGCCAGGGGGAAGGGTGAGCCTTGGAATAGCCTGTCCCACCTGTGACAGAAAGGTGGAGGGCAGGCTGAGGTGCCGAGGAGTACAGCGGGGGCCTCCTTAATCCAAACATCCCCAATCCCAAACCTGTCGACCTTCCCCACCTGACACCACAGTGGAAAATATCCAAACCCCTAAACTCTTGTGCACAGAAAAATTTTAAATATTGCTCAAAATTACCTCCAAGCTATGTATATATGGTGTTTATGAAACCTAAGTGAATTTTATTTGGACGTGGGCCTTCTCCCCAGGATAGCTCATGTTACATAGGGAAATATCCAAAATCTGAAAAAAAAGAATCCCAAATCTGAAATACTTGTGATCCTAAGCATTTTGGAACAGATGCCCTCAACCTGAGCTGAGGAGCCCACATACCATGGCCTCGATTCTTAAGGGAGGCCCAATGGAAGAGGCTCCAGTTGAAGGGGGGCTTGGAGAGGCCTGTGATGGACATGGTAGGCCAAGGCCTCTCAGTGGGATGGACTGGCACTCCCTGCAGGCAGGAGTCAAGCTCTGTACTTTCTTCTTTTTTTTAAAAAAAATAATTATGTATATTATTTATATTTTCTGTGAAGGGATACATACATTTTTATGTATTAATTTAGTGGTATTTATTTATTTTATTTCTGACTTTTAAAAAATTTGTTCTTTTTAGGTATATATGACAGTAGAGTATATTCTGACATATCATACACACGGAGTATGACTTCCCATTCTTGTGGTTGAACATGATGTAGAGTTTCACTGGTCGTGTGTTCATATACGAACGTAGTAAAGTGATATCTGATTCATTCTACTGTCTCTCCAATTCCCATCCCCTCTCCCTTCCCTTCATTCCCCTTTGTCTAATTCAATGAACTTCTATACCTCCCTTCCCCTTCCCCCTTATTATGGGTTAGCATCCACATATCAGAGAGAGCATTCAGCCTTTGGTTTTGGGGAGCTGGCTTATTTCACTTGGCATGATAGTCTCCAGTTTCACCCATTTACCATCAAATGCCATAATTTCATTCTTCTTTATGGCTGAGTAACATTCCATTGTGTGTAGACACCACATTTTCTTTATCCATTCATCTATTGAAGGGCACCTAAGTTGGTTCCATAGTTTAGCTATTGTGAATTAAATTGTTATAAACATTGATGTGGCTGTGTCACTATAGTATGCTGATTTTAAGTCCTTTGGGTATAAACCTAGGAGTGGGATTGCTGGGTCAAATGGTGGTTCCATTCCTAGTTTCCTGAGGAATCTCCATACTGCTTTCCAGACTGATTGCACCATTTGCAGTCCCACCAGCAATGTACGAGTGCCTATACTTATTTTGAACACATAGTAGGCCCACCACAAAATGACTAGAGATTAATAAATGCTGGCCTGGCTACATCATTGACTTTTGTGTTTTTATTTCATTTTTTCTCATATGTAGTAGAGAAAGAAAGAAAAACAAAAAACAAAAAACCGAGAGCCCAGCTTCCAGAAAGAAGAGCAGACTTGCCTGAAGAATCTGGGCACAGTCCACGTCTAAGAGCTGTGTATCAAGGATTAATTCTATGCTGGGGTGGGAGATGGCACTGTTGAGTCAGCTTGGTCATCTTGAACTTGATACAAAAAGTTTTTGTTTTTGTTTTGTTTTTTTGTACCAGGGATTGAACTCAGGGGCACTCAACCACTGAGCCACATCCCCGGCCCTATTTTTTTATTTTATTTAGAGACAGGGTCTCACTGAGGGGCTTAGTGCCTCGCTGTTGCTGAGGCTGGCTTTGAACTCACGATCCTCTTGCTTCAGCCTCCTGAGCCACTGGGATTGTAGGCGTGTGCCACCATGCCCGGAGATACAAAAACTTTCAAATAATAATCTATATGTATAGAGTTGTCCCTCAGTATCCATGGGGGTTAGTCCCAGGACCTCCTGCCCACCCCCAGATACCAAATCCAAGGATGCCCAAGCCCTTCCATAAAAAGACATACCCAGTATGTCCACAGAGCCTATTCATAGTCTCCTGTACACTTAAAATCATCTCTAAATTGCCTATAATGCCTAATACAGGGTAAATGCCATGTAAATAGTTGTTCTGTGGGCATTGTCTGAGGAGTCGTGACAAGAAAACCAAGTCTATTCATGTGCAGCGCAGATGCAACTTTTTTCTTTTGCATATTTTCAATCCATGGGTCATTGAATCAGCCAATGCAGACCCCACAGATACAGAGGGCTGGCTCTGTGATCTCTATATCTCGTCACTGTGGTGCTTTCACAGTCATTTTACATAACGTTAGATGTGGAAATGACCCAATTCACTGGGCCAAGAGGAAAAGCTAACGGAACATAAGGTTTCTGTTGAGGCTGGAAAGGAAAGATGGTTTCTCGAGAACTCTTGGGAATATTCGGGTACATAAGAAGTCCCTACACAGCGGCTTATATTGATGTTGGATGATTTTTAAATAGCTGCTTCAAATTAAAAACAAACAAACACAAACTTAAGCCAAACAAGGGCACGCGAGAGAACACAGGCTGAAACAAATTCCGCGTCCGCTGAAGAGCGGTCGGGACTAGTACTCACTTTTCATAGGATTTAATGGCCTGCTCCACTTTCTGCTTGTAGATATTGAGTTTGACTCCTTGGGGATTGATCAGTGTCATCTTATTCGTGTCGTTGCACACGTGTGCCAGAGGAAATACCTACAGGCCCAAACCAAAGGAAAGCAGGTGTCACTTGACAGGTCCCCAGGTGCCTGCAGAGCTGGAGGGGCAGGGCCGTGGGCGGTTTTTCCAACTATAAAATCAACAACTTATAAATGTAGAAAAGTGGAAGGTGGAGGGAGTCATGAACCATAAGGATCAGATGTCATTGCTAACTTTTCCCTTCCAGGTCTTAAAACTCTATATTTTAAAACTACATTTTTAAAACACCACATCATCACACCCAAAACAACCACCACCCAAATCCCAAAACTGCTTCAGGAAACCCTACTTAGCATTGAGTATGATTTCCAAGAGCATCTATCAAGTTGGAAAGAGCAGGCAATAAAAAATAGGACTCCTTAAATATACATAATTATTACATGTTCATAAAAAAATTGAAAAAAAATTATTAACAATACATTATTATTATTGTATTATTGATACATATTATTAATAACAATGTTAATATTGTATTATTATTATTATTAATACATTGTTAAGCACACACCTGCCAAAAGGAAATGGATCTCATTGTTGCTTCTTTGTAAGTGACTTAGTTGAATTAAACATCTTTTTAATATATTTATTTCATATTTTCTTAAACTTTTGAGAATATCTGATGTTGGTTCATATCTCTTGGCTATTTTTCCTCATCAATTTGTAAGAGGCTGTTACACTTGGTAAACGAGGAAGGAATAGTGGCCCCAAGAATAGCAGAGTACCAAAAATAGAGACTTTTCTGGGTTCTGCTTCCCGCATCTGGTGCTTACTTGTGGGTTTGGGATACCTCTGATTCCATGCCAGTCAATTCCAGGGAGAAAAATGGTCAACTTATCGCTGACTAGGTGGAACTTCAAACTCTGGTATCCCTCCCCAATTCTCTTGGGACCATTTCCATGTCAGTTTATTGGTCACCTAAGTACTCTGTCCAGGATTTATAGTTTGATTTAAGTGGAGAAACAGGGTGAAGGATGCTCACTCCATCTTCCCTAGAACCAGAACCCTCTATCACATTCTTCTGTTCCCAAGACTTCTTTCATCCTAATAGTACCCATCATTTTATATTTGCCTATTTGCATTTTACCCGTCTCTCCCTAGCAGAATGTGAGCTCTGTGCAGGAACTTTGTTTCAGTCACTACTAAACTCCTACCATCTAGCACAGTACCTGGAACTTCATAGGCCCTCACCAAATATTTGTTGATAAATGGTAGACATAAATCATCAAAAGGTATATTCCAAGTTGGGTGCAGTGGTACATCCCTGTAGGCCCAGCTCCTTAGGAGGCAGAGGCTGGAGGATAACTTGAGCTCAGAAGTTTAAGACCAGCCTGGGCAGTATGTAAGATTCCTATATTTAATAATAATAATAATAATAATAATAATAATAATAATATAGGTATATTCTATTATTTAACATTTAAACAAAAAGAAAAAATCTAATAGGAAAATACTAAGCTATACTATCGTTGTTTCAAAATCCCGATTCTGATCATAATGAACATGAAGACATTTTGGAAATGGGGGAAATTATTTTAAAAAGTAAATTTTTAAAATTTGTTCTAATTAGTTATACATGACATGAGAATGCATTTTGACACATTGTACGTAAATGGAGCATAACTTCTCATTGCTCTGAAGAAGTAAATATTTTACTTTTAATTAGGATGATAGAGATCATGGTTTTCTGTTCCTCCCTGCCACTAAAATCTTCCAAAAAATTTGTTATTATTATTTAATAAAATAATTCATAGAAATAAAGAAAAAAGACAGAAGCATGGTTGATAAAAGATGGACAGAAATGTGAATGGTGAGCAGGGCTAAAGCCATGGCTGTTGGTTCTGGCCCCCATGATGGTGGGGCAGTGGGAGCTCAGCTCCCGCAAAGCAGGACCAAATGGGACCACGAGTGCTCTGGAAAAGAAGTCACCTCAGTGACTGATGTCAACTGGTACGAAGGCCTCAGCCCCGAAAGAAGGCCCTGCCTAGTGAAAGGACACTCCTGTGGCTTTACAACCAGGCACTAAACCAGACCACTTTTTGTCTCTGTGATAGCCACAATATCACCATGGAATCAATGCCCTAAATATCCATGTGTTGTCCCTGGTGTTGAGGGCCAAGAGGGTGGATTTAGGCAACTTCAAAACAGAAGAGCAAAGAAAAAGAACACAAATGCCAAAAATATTAGTTGAGGAAATTAACAATCAAAATGTCAATGCACTTAAATTAATTTTATGAGCCATCTCTAAAAATGACTTTAAATTATTATTAAAAGGACTTACACTAAGCTGTTCAAAGACAAAAAAGATAAAACTACAAAACTTTACTCAAGTGCCACAAGAAGCAATGGATGTCAAAGAAAAATTAAGAAGTATGATTGCCAACTCTATTCCAATAATTTAGATGAAAAATAACAACTATATTTTTAAAAAACTACAAAAAAATTTTAAAACCTAAGACAATGGAACTGAAACAAAGATGCATCTTAACAGAATAAAATTCTAGAGCAGACAAAATAGTCTTTAAGAAAAGAATGGGTGAATGATAATACTGGATGCCTTTCCCCAGAATATAGCACAGAAAGGCCAAAAGCCAAAAATTATAGATAAATAGATGATAGGTAGGTATATGTATAAAGAGACTGAGAATCTTTTATATTAATAGAAATTTCAAAAGAACAGATTATCAGAGAGGCAACATTGGGGAAATGTCCTCCAAGATTTTACAAAATGGCAGCTGAATTTCTAGCTTTACCCTTCTGAGGACTGGAGATTGCATTACCTGCTAGGACTATGATTAGTCAAGCTGTTTGTGAGAAAGGAATTGGGTGTGGTCTCAGTCCCTGTGTCGTTTGGGGGAGGAGGTCCATTTTGCAGAAGGTCAGGGTCAACAGTGTTTTAAGGGTCAGCTTGCTTGGAGTGGGGCGGGGGGGGGGGGCCTGCAGCAGGGTTCAGAGCTTCAGCTGCTGGCCCGTCAGGGGTCTGATGAACAGTGGCCGTCTGACTGTTTTCTGTGTCACGAGCTAATGCGACTCCATTTTGTTTTTATTCCTTGACAATATGAGTTTTAAACCTGGAGAGCAATGCTTTAGTGCTCTTTGTACTAAAAGTTTTAAAACATACATGGAAATATAGGCTGCTGTTTTCCTCTGAGGGGAGAATGGGATCAAAAAAGGTGATACAGGGTCCTCAACTTTATCTGTGATGCTTTATTTATTTTAAAGCATATCTAACACAGGAATAAGATGAGGTTTACAATGACCAACAGCGGTTACTTCTCAAAATCTGGGATTCAGGGCAAGTGAAGAGAGGCGGGTAGGACTTTCTCTCTTAACTATTTAGTTCTTTTTTTTTTCAAATACATAAATTAATTATTAGGTTTTTTTTTCAAATACATAAATTAATTTTATAATTAAACCATCAAGACTCAAACAAACCCACCAACTGGCAAAGATTTAGAAAACCAAAGAGAAAGAAATGAAGTTACAGGTCACATGGTCCAACCCCGCTACTTAAAAACCAGCCAGTGGCTTCTGAACAATCTGGTCAAAAGGAAGGGACCAGAACACTGGGTTAAAGGTGGCACCACTAGGCTTTGAGACCGAAGCTTGTGTACGTGGGGAACAAACATCTCTCAAAATAGAGCTACGGGTCATATACACTTTCAAAGGGGAAAAAAAAAAAGTCATCTCTGCAGAATGAAAGACACATTTTAATCTCCCTTGGGAGGGGGAAAAAACCCCAAACTTTAGAAGTCTATAAATAGCTCTCCTAGTTTGTCAACTAATGCCTCAGCTGTAAATCCATACCCCTGAATACTTAGAAATATTATAACATTTTTCACCACGATCATCTTGACTCTTGGACTTAAGAAACCCCATTCATGGGCTACTTCCCTCTTTTGTGGACTTCGATCTCATGCCTTCCATGGTCATGGCCGACTTCAGTGTGGTCATTCAAATTGGCTTGTATGCACCCACTCCTCCCCCCTTTCTGCATGCAGATTTGGGGAAAGACAAAGGCATAACCCCACACCTTCTGTCTGTGGTCTTAGTTTTTACAGCATGGTGCTGGCCCAGCAGGTCAGATGTGACACCCTCTTTATGATGTCGAACTTAATGTGACTCTGAGGTCATAAGGGGCGTTCTCAGGGCTGGGGGGACCAGAAGCAAGCCAGCGGGGAGGGAAGTGGGGCTCACGAGGAAGCTGAGGATAATAAAAGCCCCCGATCATGCCACTTTTGAATGTGGCTGGCTTATTAATACAGTGAGGGACCCTGTGGACCGTAGTTGATAGCAAAAGGAAGCCTCGAGGTACTGCTGCTTCCATTTTCTTGAGGCTGACCCAGAGGCCTTACCAAATCCGTACTGATGATCACACCCTTTGGGACAACAGTTTGTGAGGGTTGTGTGAGTGCAGAGACAGACAGACAGGGACAGAATGAAGGGGGGAGAGAGAGGGAGGATAGGTCCTGACCACAAACACAGAGGAAATTGCTAGAATTCATGGTCAGGCCAATTTGGGCTGATTATGTTAGAAATCTTCTGTTAGATCAAATACCCAAAGGCAACCACTGAACTCAAGAGCAATTTTATTTTTTATTATTTTTTAACATTCTCATGAGGTCTTCTTTTTTAAAAAATTGGTTCTAACTAGTTATACATGATAGGAGAATGTATTTGACATATTTTACATACATGAATAACTTCTCATTCTTCTGGTTGTACAGGATATAGAATTACGTTGGTCGTGTAATCATACACGCACATAGGAAAATAATGTCCCATTCATTCTACTATCTTTCATATTCCCATTTGCCCTCCCTTCCTTTCGTTCCCCTTTGTCTAATCCAAAGTACTTCTATTCTTCCCTAACCCCCACCCCACCCCTATTGTGAATTAGTATCTGCATATAAGACAAAACATTCAGCCTTTGGTTTTTAGGGATTGACTTATTTCACTTAGCATGATAGTCTAGAATTCCCTTATTTACTGACAAATGCCATAATTTCCTTCTTCTTTATGGCTAACTAATATTCCAGTGTGTGTGTGTGTGTGTGTGTGTGTGTGTATATCTCACATTTTTTTTCCATTCATCTGTTGAAGAGTACCTACGTTGGCTCCATAGTCTAGCTGTTGTGAATTGAATTGCTATAAACATCGATGTGGCTGTATCACTGTAATATGCTGATTTTAAGTTCTTTGAGTATGAATTTAGGAGTGGGATAATTGGGTCAAATGATGGTTCCATTCCAAGATTTCTGAGGAATCTCCATATTGTTTTCCAGAGTGGTTGCACCAATTTACAGTCCCACCAGCAATGTCTGAGTGTACCTTTTCCCCCACATCTGTGCTAACGTTTGTGGTTGCTTATATTTCAAGAACAACTTTATTAATAATGATAATGGTACTTATCCTCGCTCTCTACAGATATTAGGCAGTCTCTGCATACTTTTTCATTCAGTTCCTTTATAGTCAAATGCATTTAATTGCTATTTTTGTTATATGGCTTCTCTTTCCATACCAAACTCCAGAGTTCTTTAGGCTCTTTTAAAAAATAGTAGTTACTGGCACAATACATGTACAAAGTCATCATTTATTGAATACACAAGAGAGTAAAACCATATACAAATTAGAATAATGACTAAGGCCCCAAGACTTTTTCTTTTAAATTTATCTTTTTATAAAGCATAAATAAGTTTGAATTCTACCAAATTTAAATTCTTGGTCATTGAAGCACGGGATGAAGCATAACTCTGTTGTTTTTGAAGAATATCTTAAGACTATTTTAAAAGAATATTTTAAGAATATGCCAAGTATATGAATAATATAAAAAATATTTAAGATCTGTATTTATATAAGAAAACTGTTTGCAAATGATAAAATAATTGAATATTAAAATGAAATATGGTACCATTTTTACGTAACAACTGAAAAATTTGGGGTTTTGTTTTGTTTTACTATTCTGCTTTAGTGATAGCAAAAAGACATAGGAAAATGGACATTCATTAAACTCCAAATAAGCTACCTAATAACAGGAGGAACAATTAGGTAAATTGTAGTAGTTCATATTATTGAATAGTAGAGCAATCATTAAAATTCATCCAAAAATGGTCATTATGAG
The DNA here is from genome assembly GCF_001458135.2 of Marmota marmota marmota. Classification (NCBI taxonomy): domain Eukaryota; kingdom Metazoa; phylum Chordata; class Mammalia; order Rodentia; family Sciuridae; genus Marmota; species Marmota marmota. The sequence continues at coordinate 5,810,335 of NW_026000020.1, forward strand.
GAAAAACATTCAGAACATAGGCTAAATGAAGAAAATAGAATACAAAACTATAGGTGGGTGCCCTGGCACAAGTCTGTAATCCCAGAAGTTCAGGATGCTAAGGCAGGAGAATCATGAGTTCAAAGCCAGCCTCAGCAACTTAGCGAGGTGCTAAGCAACTCAGTGAGACCCTGTCTCTTAGTAAAATATTAAAAAGGGCTGGGGATGTGGCTCAGTGGTTAAGTGCCCCTGGGCTCAATCCCTGGTACAAAAAAAAAAAAAAAACACACACAATACCAAACTACAGACACAGCTATTACCTGCTAAACTAGAACCATCCCAAACATTTTGAAATTGAGAAAATAGTATGAAAATAGAGATTATTATATATTTATTATTCAATCCTGTCTGAATTCACCAATGTCACTATTTTTCAACTAAATCAGTGTTTCCATTAAACATCCACAATTTACTACCAAATCGGCCAAGGAGAGGTTCTGATTGGATGTGTGTAATGAACATGCAAATAGTGCAAATCCCACATGAATAAATACCATGGATGCAATAGCTATTGCAATGGTGCACACCGCTGAGTGCTAACGTGACACGTCCTCAGCTTTCAGCTCCACAGAACAGACAGAAGGCAGGCCACCAAATTAACTGGCACATCGGCGTGTGAAGAAGGTCACTCGTAAGCCCATGAAAACCTGTTACCGCAGCGATGATGGTATCTCAGCATTTTTAATTCAGACCTGTAAAGAGCTGAGGAGCTTCGTGCTGACAGTGAATAATGTTCATGAGAGATGCTGAGCAAAAGGCAGGTACCAATAGCATGTTCAGTTTGACTTCACTGGGGAAAAACAAAACCAAAAAGCAAAAAATATGTGCCGTGGAAAAGGTCTAACCAGAGAAAGCGCCAGATGAGTCACCCCTGGGGGATTCTAACTCTATTGTTCCTTTCTTTTCCACTTACCTGTAGTTTCTGATCTTTCTGTATAATCAAAAGAATTATAAACACACACACACACACACACACACACACACACTCGCACGCACACACATACACACATATCTTCTGCAATAACCATCATTTTAAAATTTTACTTTAAAGAGCTTTTCGATCAATATATAGCTTTATGTTCAAGGCCACTGTAGTGGAAAGCAACAAGATGTCATGACTTTGGCAGCATTCCAGATCTCTTGCACCTGACATTCCTTGTCAGCTAGGTAAGGGTGACCAGCCACAGCTCAGGCTGCTCTGAGTTTCAGATGAGACACTTGAGTGGTATTAAGTGCTTCTCTCAGAGCCCAATGTGTGATGAGGGTCCGTCTCATAATAGATTAGGGACCTTGTCACAGTCCTTCAGGAGTAAATGATAGAGCTATGGCATAAATGCACACATCTATGTACACAATGCAGCTTCAATCAAAGCAGATAGCCTTGATGGGACCCTGAGAAAGCTATGATGGTGACATTGATGATGGATGGTAATGCAGATTCTCCAGAATGCAGACAGATGTTTCCAGATGATTCCAATCTTTTTTTTTTTTCAAAGCAATTAGCAATGAAGAGCTTCAAATTCTAGGTTCCTCAGATGGTTGAGGCAGTTTTGTCCCGTATACGACGTGGTGATGGACCAATCTTTTTTGCAAGAGGGGAGATAAAATGATCTGGCTCACTTTGCATCTTGTAATGAAGCGTTGCCAGGGCAACCTCTCTACTCAACACTTCATTTCCAAGGTGACAGATTTGATGCTGGTCCAGGAAACTAAAAACTGAGACTGCATTGTGTTCCAGAAGAAGAGAGGACCCATACATAAGTCATGAATGAAACAAACAGAGGGGACAAAACCAAACGCTGTTTCACAGCTCAGCCCAGGCAGACGTGGCCACTCACAGGAGAGGGTAAGTCAGTCAAAGTTCTCAGTGAAGCCAACGGAGGTGCAACCATGGTGCCCTCCAGCTCCGGTCTACTTGATCATAAAATGTTTGGTCCAAATCTCAAAGAGCTATGTATATATATATAAAATGAAGTGGGGGATATTTTAGATATTATCGCTATTTTTTTTCTATTTATAGCTGAGGGTTTCTTCTAGTCAGAGAAAATATTAGGGAATAAAAGATAAAAATGCAAGACATTTGAAATTTACTTAGTTATTTTGGAATAGAACACATTGTTTTCCACTCTAGTTACCCTACTCTGCAGTAGATCTCAAAACCTATTCCTCCTGCCTATGTGAAACTGTACCCTTTACCAACACTCCCATCCGGACCCCCTCCACTCCAGCTGACCATCACTCTACTTTCTATTTCTATGAGTTCAACTTTTTTTTTTTTAGGTTCTATATATAAATAAAGTCAAGCAATCTCATATTAAAAAAAAAAACTAACAGACAAATGAAAATTAAAACTATACTGAGATTCCATCTCATTCCAGTCAGAATGGCAATTATAAAGAATACAAGTGACAATAAATGTTGGTAAGGATATGGGGGAAAAGGTTCACTCATACATTGCTGGTGGGACTGCAAATTGGTGCAACCACTCTGGAAAGCACAATAGAGATTCCTCAGAAAACTTGGAATGGAGCTACTATTTGACGCAGTTATACACCCAAAGAACTTAAAATCAACATACTACAGTGACACAGCCACATCAATGTTTGTAGCAGCTTAATTCACAATAGTTAAACCACGGAACCAATCTATGTGCTCTTCAACAGATGAATTGATTAAGAAAATGTGGTATAATCTATACAATGGAATATTACACAGTTAATAATGAAATCATGGCAGTTGCCAGTAAATAGATGGATCTGGAGAATATCATGCTAAGTGAAATAAGCCAACCCCCACAAACCAAAGGCTGAATGTTCTCTCTGACATGCGGATACTAACCCACAATAAGGTGGGGGGGGATAAAAGTTCAGTGGATTAGACAAAAGGGAATGAAGGGAAGGGAGGGAAGATGGGAATAGGAAAGAGAGTAGAATGAATCGGACATCACTTTCCTATGTTCATACATGACTACACCACCAGTGAAATTCCTCATCATGTACAACCACAAGAATGGGAAGTTGTACTACATATGTGTATGATATGTCAGAATACACTCTACTGTTAGTACATCTAAAAGGAACAAATAAAAAAAAAAAAAGAATAGGCAAGTTCTGGCACAGCAGTGCACGGCCAGCAATCAAGGAGGCCGGAGGATTGAAAGTTTGAGGTCAGCCTGGGCAACTTAATGAGACCCTTTCTCAAAATAAAAAATGAAAAAGGAACGGGGATGCAGCTCAGCAGGATAGTACCCCTGGGGTCAATCCCCAGTAGAGGAAAAGAGAGAGAGAGAGAGAGAAGCAAAAATAAAAGAAAGAAAAGCAATGGGGGTGATATATATGTTAATGAGCTTAATTTAATCATGAATAATGCCACATTGTACATGTATCAAAACATCAAATTGTACCCCATCAATGTATACAATTATGATTTGTCAATCAAAAATAAATAATTTTTGCAGGGGTGTGATAGCCTATTCAAGGCCTGCCTGGGCAATTGAGCAAGACCCCATCTCAAAAGAAAAAAAAAAAAAAGATTATAAAAGGTTGGCGTTGTAGCTCAGAAGCAGAACTCTCCTGGGTTCAATCCCCAGTACCAATAAAATGAAATAAACTTGAAAATATTTTAAGTACAGTGTGTGCTTTGATGATAAAATTGAGATTTATTGCAGTATATGTCTTGCACCACCAAGAGTTGTGCTCTTCCTACCAATAAGAGGGGATGGGTTTGCTGGCAGCTGGCCCCTGTCCCTTGAAAATGTCCACCCCCTTTGGCTTTGCTTTCTAGGGGCAGAAGACTGGAATGTTATAAAGCCAGGACTCTCACTACTTTCCCTCCCGGCCTCTTCCTTCTAGATCATCCAGGCTGCAATCTTGATAGCAGTCTTGACATTTTTCTTTGCCAGCCACACACTGCTCGGCCCTGTCCACTTGACTCGATAATGGCCTTGGATGCACTCGGGCGCCACTAGGTCTGGGCTGCCCACAGCGTGCCTCCCCGCCCATCTTCCCAACCTCGCTCCTCTCCCCTCAGCCTGCTCATGGCAGCCAGGACCTCAGGTTAATTTTCTATCGTCTGCTGAGAGCCCTTCATTCCCCTCAGGATGAAGTTCAAACTCCTCAATTCAGCCATGGTGCACCCTTCATCAACCTGGAAGATTCCTAGAACAAACGCTGGCCCACAGGCTGGCCCACAGCAGCCCCTGCCAGGGACCCTCAGCCTCCTCATGACGCTGACACCTGCTAAGACAAACCTTCCCTGACAAGGAATCAAGTTGGGGCCTCTCCCACACGTCAGCTGTCCTTCGCACGTATTCCAGAGCCCAGCACCGGCATGCAGAAGGCATGTAATTAAACGCCTCTAAGTACTACCCACTGTATGCATTACTTCTTCTAATACTATAGCAATCTCAGAGTAAGTAATAACGCTCCTCCCAGAGCACACATGTATAGGATACATCCCAAAGAAACAATTTCTGACTGTGGGACTAAGTTACTATGTTTGCTTCTACAGCATATGAGCCAGCGAGGGGAGGGCAGGTTGAAGAACAGTTCACACCCGCACACCACCTTCAGCACCACCAGCGCATCTCCACACCCAGAAAGCATATCACCAACAGCATCATAGGGTTCCTCTTCAGGAAAGGGCCCTATCATACACCGCCTGTGGGGTACAGACTGGTGGAAGTATAAAATGTATTTAGAAAATGATTTGGACTTCCCCGTCAAAATGGAAAATGCACAGGTCCTTTGGGTCCAGCAATCCCACTGGAGGGAATCTGTCCCAAAGGTTGTCTTATCCATGTGCCAACAATGTGCAGTGAAATCTATAGGGAAGGAAGGACATGATGTAGGTGTCCCTTAATAATACGGAAGAACATTGCAACTGAAGAGAGTAAGACTGACCCAGATCTATGGTGTGGAAAGGTCTCTAAGACACATTTTTCTTTTCTTTTTTTTTTAAGATATTTTTTAGTTGTCAATGGATCTTTTAATTAATTAATTAATTTATATGCAATACTGAGGATCAAACCCAGGGCCTCATGCATGCCAGGCAAGCGCTCTACCACTGAGCCACAATTCCAGCCCTCTAAGACACATTTTTCAAAAGATCAAACAGTAAATTCATGTGGTATTGCCTTATTTATATTGATTAAAATTATTATGTATAAATAGCATGTTATATATACACACACATTGATCCGTGTGTGTATAGGAAAAGAATTAGAAGGAAATTCACCAAACTATTCAGTGTTCCCTTCATGTCAGAGAAGCATCCAGAGATTCCTCTGAAGACTTTTATATGGGTTAAATTATTCATGCTGAAAATCTATTCATACATCACTCATCAGATAAAAAAAACGAATTAACTAACAATCGAGTTCTTTTTGTATTTTCACCATCTTCTCTTTTGCTGTTAATTCTGCTTTTCTTAACTTTTCCTCAGTATGTAATTCATGTAGGTTCAGAGTTAATCTACAATAAAAACATACAAGCATATAAATAAAAAACAAACATTAGGGGCTGGGGTTGTGGCTCAGTGGTAGTGTACTCATCTGGCTTGTGTGAGGCACTGGGTTTGATCCTCAGCACCACATAAAAATAAATAAATAAAATAAAGGTATTGGGTCCATCTATAATTAAAAAAAAAAAAAAACATTACCAACAATCACACCCCCAGCCAAACTATTAACATTTGATAAAAGAAAGAAGGGAATGAGGAGATACTCTGTCCACCTGTGCCGAGCACACCTATAACCCAGCGGTCAACACACGACACGTGCAGTTTTGTGCCCTGATCTTTCCATTCAGTATGATATTGAGGATTTTCCCCAGGTCATTACTTATCCTTCAGAAATGTGTTTAATGAGTATACAATATGTGATTATAGGAATGTACTTAGTAGGTATTTAGATTGACTTCAAGTTTCTCATTTTTAGATATAAGCCATCAATAATTATTCTTTGCATGTATTTGTCAATATCTCTAATTAAGTATTTACTTACATAGATTCCTAGTGATATATGGATTTACAAGGGTAAATGTTTTAAACCCTTAAGGATCTGAAGATATTGTACACAAGCTTACACTAATTAAAACCCCTACTAGCAGGATGTAAAGTTTCTCATTTCATTCTAGCTTTGCTGTTAGTATCTATCAATATTTTTTGACCTTACCACTTTGATGGGGGAGGGTGTATAACTGATCTCCAATTTACATTTTTTTCTAAGTCATACTATTTGGTAACCAGGGAAGGTAAGTAATTTTGTATGTAGTTTTGATTTTTTTCCCCTAGATTTTCCACTAAGGTGTATATCATTTTCGTATTCCTGCGTGGTATGGGTATGTGTGCATGTGTGTATCTTTGCTGAACACTGATTTATACAGATACACACATACACATATAAAATACTCTCATGACCCTTTGTGTGTTGCATATGTTACAGATATTTTTCTGAATTCTGTCTTCATTTTATTTATGTTTCTATGCAAAAAACCCTTCTATATATTCAGTCTATAAATCTTTCCTTTATGACTTCTTTCTTTGATTTTCTGCTTACACTTCCTGATTTTTGAGAAATTTACTTTTCACTGTGTCTCAAGTTCTTGGGAGGCTTAGAAAGAGGCATAAACCCAGGAAAAGTCTATTTCCAGGAAGACTTCACTAAATATATCTTGTTCTAAATAAAAACTCAAGGATACTAACGTAAGAAATATACAGAATATGAAGAAAAGGTAACCAAATTTCCTGGATGAATTGAATCAATGTTCACCTTTCTGTTGCTTCTGGAAACTTGAGACAAAGTAGGCAGGAACCAGATGAAACGAAGCCACACTCAACCGCCCGAGTAGGAACAGTGATGTTGGCAAGATGCCTGTTGACTTCCAGGGGAGATACAATTTTTTTTTCTTCTTTATTGCGGGGGGGGGGGGGTACTGGGGATTGAACCCAGAGGCACTTAAAAACTGAGCCAAATTTCCAGCCCTTTTTATTTTTTTTTATTTTGAGACAGGATCTGGCTAAGTTGCTTAGGGCTTCTCTAAGTTGTTGAATCTGGCCTTAAACTTTCCTATTTAAAAACGTTTTTTTGCTTTTGATTTTTATCACTTTTTTCTTATGGAAAATCTCAAATATACAAAAAGCAGAAGGAATAGTACATTCAGCCTCCCCCTCGGCAATTATCAACTATAAACAATGTGTTTCACCCACTCCTACCCTCCCCCACTACTCCCACCATCCAGCTTATGTTGAAGCAAGTTCCAAACATTTATCATTTCCTCTGTAAATATTTCAGTATGAGAAAGGTCTTTTAAGGACATTGTTTCCATTTAGCTACTATAAAGCCTGACGGGCTGCTATTTCAAGCAGTAGTTGCTACCTTTGCCAGGAATCAGTGGAGCCCAGTCTCCACATTGATATTCTTTTGTGTTCTATGTCCCACTGGAGTCTCCATGCTCCCTGAAATTGTTCTTTTGTTTTTATTTTTATTTTTTTTAGTAGCAGGGACTGAACCTAGGGGCGCTTAACCAGAGCCACGTCCCCAGCCCTTTTTATTTTTTTATGTTGAGACAGGGCCTCGCTAAGTTGCTTAAGGCCTTGCTAAATTGCTGAGGCTGGCTTTGAACCTGGAATTGTTCTTGCTAAGGACAAGGACTTCCTAGTTGCCAAATTTGATGGTAACTTTTCAGTACAATCATCCGTCAGTACCTGGGGGGATCCCTCAGCATCCAGGAACCCCTTTTCCCACCAGCAAGTACCAAATCTGCAGATGCTCAAATGCCTTATATCAAATGGCATGGTCTTTGCATACAATTTATGCACATTCTCCTGTACACTTTAGATCATCTGTAGATGATTTATAGTACTTCTTACAATGTAAACAATGTAAATGTTATGCAGTACTGAGGTTTTTTTTTCTTCTTTTTTTTTGTTTTGTTCTGGGGATGGAATCCAGGGACACTTCACCACTTAACACATACTTTTATTTAGAGTCAGGATCTCACTGAGTTGCTTAGGGCCTCACTAAGTTGCTGAGGCTGGCTTTGAACTCTTGATCCTCCTGCCTCAGCCTTCCAAGCTGCTGGGGTTACAGGTGTGTGCCACTGGACCTGCTGCCACAATTAATTTTTAAGGAAAAACAACAAGGAAAAACCCCTCTGCACACGTCCAGTACAATGCCATTGTCTTCCTGGGAATTTCAACATGCGGTCAGTAGAATCTGCAGACACAGAACCTGCAGATATGGAAGCGCTGGCTGCCTGCCTGGCCCGTCAGGCCCCCCTGCCCCCATCCAGGCTGTTTCTCCTGGAGCACACGGCTACCCAATCACTCTCTGAGGTTTGGTCTCTCTCCCACTCTCTGACTTTTCCCGTGGAGGGCTTTAGGATGAAAAAGAAGTCACTCAATTCAGGAAGAAGGCAAGCAAGGAAGGACGGGACTGCTTCCAAGTTCTTCCAAACTCATCTGATCCTGGATGCTATGCACGCTAGGCTCAGGCCTCGAAAGCTTCCAAGCATTTCTGCAGCTCTGGACTTCCACAGGAGGGACGAGCCCTCCACCGCCTGTCTCAACTTAAACCAAGGACTCTTAAGAGCCTCTTTCTTTCCCTGTCCCTGCCTTAAGGACAATTTCTTCCAATGGCTGAAATATACTTGTTACAGCTGCACAGGAAACTGCACTGGGTTCATTTTTATTTAAACAGAAAACTAAACATATCCCAAGCAGCGACACGAAGACAATCGGGTTACCTCATCAAAGACCTTGGAGGAGACATGCTTGTCCAAGATGGGAACGTAGGTGGGGCTGTGGGGCACCATGGTCCCTGACAAGGCGTCCATGATGGTGAGTTTCCTGGCCACCAGGCCGTGGATCTGAAGCCAGCTCTCTGAGGACACCTCTGAAAAGCTAGGAACAGAGGATTGTGGGTTTTAAAACTTCTGTCTTGATGGGTCATGAACAACAACCTAATGAAATTATCCTCCTCAAAGGCAGGCTCTCACTTGTCATCGTAGGATTGGCTTCCTCCTCGAGTCCATCTATCTGACGATCCGTCGTCTGGATACTCATTCATCAGCAGGATGCTCATCTCTGTGGAAGAGACAATGGCGGGTATGTGACAAAGTGCACAGGATCACACTAGTTCAGGTTCACACTTGTTAGGCAAGTTTTGAAATCAGTATCTGGAGTTTTAAGAGTGTACCCTTGTAGGTACTTGGTTTTATGAATGGAAAGGGATGTCACCTCACTGAATGAGGAGCATCTGGAGGGAGGGGTTAAATGGGTTGGCTAAATCCCTAAGAAATCAAATCCTAGTCATCGTTTGATAAGCCCTTTATGGACTGTGTGTGTGTGTGTAGCAGAGATATGAAAGGTAAGTGACATTGAGGGAAAAAATGTCACAAAGAGCAGGCCCTGAAAACAGGGTTTGATTAGGCTCTGATGAGTGACAACAGGTGCACATCAGCCAAGAGTAGGGGACCCTGTGTCTGTGTGTTTGGGATTTATTATTTAGTAACTATTTTATGTTTGGGGAAAATAATATGGGACTTCAACTGTTAAAAATTTATTATTTTAAGAATAATTTTATCAATAGGAATAAATTCCAAGTGGAAAAGTCAAGTTTTCTTTATATTTAGCCCCAAAAGGCTAACAATTTGGGTCAGAGAGGGGATCATCAGATAGCACCACCAGTGATTGATGGGAAGAAAATAAATACACTATGAAGTATAAAAGGTTCCGATTTGAAGCACAGAGTGGCCCCAAGCTGCTGGTGTGTCCTGAACCAAAGTGCAAGCAGCAAAAGTCTAGCCCAAAGGAATCCAGCACACAAAGGCTGTTGGAGCCGATTGACAGGGGAGCCCTCCAAATGGGAAGAAATCTGAGAACCTTTAAATCGTGATTCATTTTCCCCCAACATATGCCTATCCAGCTCATTCAGGAACAGGGACACAGGGCCAAAGGAGGCTGGCCAGCACATCCCGGGACGGGGACCCTCATGTACTTGCCTCTGTCACTCAGAGAAAGGGTCCAGCTGCTGGATTTGGAGAGACAGTCCTTTCTCTCACTGCAAGGTGGGCTCTTGAGGGCGGACATCTGGCTTCTAAGCAGGCTGGTTTTGGTTGATTCTGTTGGTACCACAGGAGAGAGATTAAAAGGATTTGGGGTGGAAAGAGATACTTAATTCAATGCACCTGTTTCCCTAGATCTTTAAAAGAAGAGTGCAACCTTAGTGTCCCAATCTTCAGGGGGTGGCCCTGAGGCAAACTGAGTGCTGTGACAATGACTTGATCCCTGTATCAGAATTCAAGCTGTGCTCTTCTTGGTAAGAAACCCACTTCCACGTTCATTCACGTTGTCGGCAGGTGCAGTCCTTGTGGCTGCAGGACTGAGGTTCCCGTTTCCTAAGCCAGCAGCCTGTCTCATCATAAGGCACCTACACTGCTTTCTGCCACCTTTAAGCCAACAATGATGCACTGAATTCCTATTATGGCTCAAATCTCCCTCTCTCTTTTGCCACCAGCTTTCAAGGGATTTCATGTGACCACACTGGACCCCCTGGATATCTTGGCTTTGAGTCAATGAGACATAACCACTAGAGCAATGTCTTGTCATGTTCAGAGGCTGCAGGGTTTAGGGCAGGACATCTTTGGTGAGCCCTTTTAGAAATTCTGCCCACCACAGCTGCTGTTCAGACTTCATTTACATTGTTATTAACCCTCTGTAGGTCCCTTGACTGATGCAATGGTGATATTGAATCTGTGAGCATTAAATGAGTATGTGACAAGGTATCTTGGTTCCTTTTCATCCTTGATAACACACACACTGACTGTAAATGTGTTCTGTGTTCTTCACAAGCACCAAGGCTCTCTATAAGCGTTCATGAAAGAAATGCATCCATGTTTTCAATGAAGGAGGGGGACTCACTCTCCCCTATAAGAAATTAGATAGTGGAAGTGAAGCTTAGCCAATAATCTACAAATGAACTCTCTGCTACACAGAACAGTGGCACTTAGTGGTCTCCATGCATGGAGAAGGGACTGTGCTATCTGGTGCTCGTTGTCTTTTCTTTCTAGGCAACAAGAAGGTGAGACTGGTCTTGCGGCCTCTGTAGCCAGGAGTGAAGAAAGACACATTTTCACGGGAGCTGTGTCTGTGAGCAAGAGATCAATGACCCTCACGGGAGAGCCGAGCTCCTGTTGCTGACCTCACTGGCAGGCCACCTTGTCCACAATCACAAGGCAAACCCCTCCAGATACAAGACTGTGGCAAAAAGAAAATTAAATCTAGCTCCCAAAGGCCCCATACAAAAAGATGTCCTAGTGCCACACCCCGAAGATACTGAATAAAAACAGATTCATATAGCAGTGGATTCAAGCATCTAACTCTTCCCCAGACTCTGCTTAGCAGCTCCACTTCAGCACTCTTCTGCTTTGAAAGTGAAAATGAAATAAAAATCCAGTACCTGGTTGCCTGCCCAATACCAAGGATTTTTATAAGTGAAATGTTTTGAACAAGTAGCAAATAACAGCTCTGGAAAGACTCAGGTTTACTGGGCGAGGCAGGCAGGACTGACTGGTACTGGGGGTGCAGCCACCAACTGGCCTGGGATGGGAAGCCTGTTTTTCCCCAGGAGCATAAGACACTTCTCCCTTGTACAGAGACATCAGGAGCAAGTGGACAGGTTATTCACAAGGGACTGAGTTGTAGCTCATGGTTTGTTCCAGGATGCCTCTATGTCCTTGTGAGGTCAAGGCTGGACTCTCCTGCCTAGAGACATGAGGACCCCCAAGGGACAGCAGTGGGAGAAGCCACCATAATCTTCCCCCTGGAAGACACCTAGCATTCTGGTCTGAGGAGACCTCTGTTGCCACCTTGGGCAAAACCACAGGGACCAAAAGGAGAGCCAGAGATGCCAGAAAAACAAGAAAATAATAATACCAGAAATATACCCCAAAGGCTATAAAAATTAAATTACCATAGCAACCACAGCCCACAAAAGCAGGCCAAGGCCTACATTGCTAAATTTAAAACAGAGTGGCCACTGCCCCAAAATAAAAGACTTACATGGGATCCAAAGTCCCCCAAATAATACACAAAATGTTCAGGATACTACAATAAATCACTTGTCTTTCAAGAACTAAGAATCAAATCTTCAATAAGAAAAGAAAAAAAAAAAAAACAATATTGATGCCAGCAAGATGAATCAGAAATTAGAATTATCCAACAGGGACTTCAAAGAAGCTGTCCATTCAGATGCTTTCATGGTTAATTACTAATTCTCTTGAAACAAATGAGAAAATAGGAAAGGAAACCTCTTGCAAGAATGAAAAACACAAAAAGAGAGAAGATAGACTTAAGGCACGAAGAGCGAGCAATGAAAGGAAGGGCATTAGTTCAGATCTTGCAGCCAATGAAAAGGAAGTGAAGGAATATCATGAACAACTTGTGCTCAGAAATTTAACAAAGTAGAAGAAAATGAACCTCTTCCCCCAAACCTACTAACTTCTAACATTTAAAAAAGATGAAATAATAATTTAAACAAGATAATAATAATGTTAAAACCATTATGGAAACTGAATTCATAATGAAAAACATTCTGAAAAAGAACTCTGTAGATTTAAATGGTTCCATGATAATTTTACCAAGCATTAAAAGAATTACATCAGTTTCTTCCAGGAATAGAAGAGGAGGGACAACTTCCCAACTCACTTGATGAAGACTATATTAGCTTGATACCAAAATTGGACAAAGACATTGTTAAGAAAGAACTACAGACCAATACCCTTCAGCAATTTTGATTCAAAAATTCTCAACAAAACATTAGCTAACAGAACCTAACAACATATTAAAAGAATGGCACACCAAGACCAAGCAGAAAATATTCAAGATATCCAAGGTTTCCTCACCATTTGAAATGGACATAATCAATGGAATCTGCCATATCAATAGACAAAAGAAGAAAAATCACATATTGATGTAGAAAAGGCATTTGCCAAAATCCAGCATCCATTGTTGATAAAAACTTCCATAAAGCTAGGAATATGGAGAACATTCTCAATTTGAAGCAATATGTGCAACCACATATAGCTAAAAATCATAATGGGAAAAGACTAAATTCCTTCTTCCTAAGATCGGATAAAAGGCAAGGATGACCACTCTTATTTCAATATGGTACTGGAAGTTCTAGCTATTGCAGCAGGGCAAGAAGAAGAAATAAAGTTAGAAAGATTGGAAAGGAGAAGATAAAACTCTATTTGCAGATAACATTTTGTCTATAGAGACAATAGAACTTCTAGGACTATTGAGTTCCACAAGGTTGAAGATCCACATAAAAATCCACTGTATTAGGGATATAATGCAGTTGGTAGAGTGCTTGCCTTGCATGCACAAAGGCCCTGGGATTCACTCCCCAGCAATCCCCAAAAAAAAAAAAAAAAAAAAATCACCTGCATATTTTTACATAACCTACATGCTGAAAGTTACAACATGCTACTGCAAGACATCAAAAAAGACTAACTGAAGAGACATACCATGTTCATGGGTTGGAGCAACTGGCATTATAGATGACAGTTCTCCCCAATGGATCTGTAGGTTTAATGCTACTCCAGAAGACATCCCAGGAAGATCTTTTTTTTTTTTATAAACATAGACAAACATGTTCTGAAATGTATACATACATATCAGGTCCTAGAAAAGCTACAATGATTTTGAAGAGTTAGGTTGAAAGCATCATTGGACCTGGTTTTAAAACTTACCATGTAAACACATGGATCAAGACCATGTGGTACTGGCAGAGAAACAGACAGTAGATCAATTGAATAGAATACAGAAAATAGATTTAACTCACACAAACATACCCAAAGGTTTTTGTCAAAGGTTCAGATGAATTGATTGAAGTACAGCCTTTTCAGTAAATACTTCTAAAGCAATAACTATAGGCCAAAAAGAAAAAGAAATTTGGCCTAAAACTCAAATGAATCATGGACTTATATGTAAAACATAAAACTATAAGATTTCTGGGGGGAAAAAACCACATAAAATAAAATCTTCAAGAATTAATATTTGTTTTTAGATTTGACCCCAAAAGTAGGATCTGTGAATGGAAAAACTGATAAACTGGACTCATTGAAATCAAAAGGTTTTGCTTGGCAAAAGACCTTGTTAAGGGGATGAAAAGACAAGATACAGATAGCGAAAAAACATATGCCGAGGACATATCCCGTCTCTAGACGATATGAAGACTTCTTCTAATCAGCAGGAAAGACAAACCACTCATTTAGAAAACGGGCAAAACACAGGCACACACTAATGATGATCCACAGAGAGCAAATAAGCCCAGGAAGAGAGGCTCAACATAATTTGCAATTAGGGAGATGCAGCCACTATCAGAAGGGCTAAGATAGAAAATAGTGACAGCTCGTGCTGATGAAGGTATGGAGTGACTGGGCCACTCATTCATTGTGCCCAATGGTACAGTCAATCTGGAAAACAGTTTGGCAATATCCTTAACAATGAAACATTCGATTACCACGTGATCTGGCAAATCACACTCTTGGACATTTTATCCCAAATACAAACACTTATGTTACATAAAACTTGTAATGAATGTTCAGAAACTGCTTTATTGGTAACAGCCAGAAGTTGAAAATGGTTTGGATGTTCTTCAACAGATAAATGCTGAAAACATTTCAACTGTGGTACGTATATCCATTTCTCAGAATACTACTCGGCAATGAAGAAGAATGAACCACTGACACAGGCGGAAACTTGGGTGAGTTTCCAAGGAAGTACTGAGTGACAAAAGCCCGTCCCAAAAGGTCATACCACAATATTTTTCAAATTCCAACATTTTAGAAATAGAAACCTACTGGTTGCCAATTTAAGAAAAAAGGATACACAAGGCAGGTGATATGGTTATTAAAGGGCAATATGAAAGATTCCTCTGGTGATGAAATTCTTCTTAAACACAGATGGTCGCACACACCCCGGATAAACATAAATAAAACTGGGACAACCTATGATTTGTGAATTATATCAATGTCAGGATCCTGGTTTATTATTTTGAAAGATATTACCATTGGCGGAAGCAGGGTATAGGGTAGTTCTAGGGGAGCATGAAAATATATAATAATCTCAATAAGAATTTTAATTGAAAAACCCCATGGGGGCTGAGAGGGCTGAGGCTAGCTCAGTGGAAAAGCACACTGCTAGGGGCTCAATCACAAATACCACCAAAACAATAAAACCCCACAGGTTAGGGCTTGAAAAGAAATTCTCTGTGTGTTTGGTTCTAGTCTATTTTCTTGTATTGAAGGGAAACCAGCCAAAAGAAAGAAGCCATTGTGTTCACTGATACCTGCATGGAGGCCTTTCCTCTTCTGCTGATTTGAAAGGTCCCAGGGTACTTTCAATATATTGAAGGGTGAGATTTGTGTTGATTCAACATCAGATTGAGTTTTAGCACATTTTTCTGGGGTTGCAACCATAGAAGAGATTTCCTTTTGATGCCTGTTTGTATTTAGATAAAACGCAGACGAAGAAAGAAAAAGAAAAAAATAAATAAAAAGAAAATTCCCATCAAGAAGGAAGACTTAAATAAATGCATTCATGTTGAATACTGCAAATTTAAAGAAAGGAGCCCTCCCTTATTGGAATTAAAAATAGCCGTCTACCCCTGCCCCTGCAGAAGAGTCAGTGGGAACATGTGGCTCCCACCACAGGTCTGTTCCTCACTGGGCGACCTCGTTGAAGTTGCACAGTCTTCTTGAAACTTCTTCACTCTCCTTGTCTATTCCTCAGGAAATTTCACCTGTGCACCCCCAACAGGGGTTCACTTGATGCTTTGACTCTATCCCTTGTGGCTTTAAAATGCACATTTTTTTTTCTTTTTCTCAATCTTCTTTTCCCTAACCTTCTCCTTCCTGATCTCTCCTCCCTAATCTCATTTTCTCTGAATCACCTCTGTAAAAGACTCCTGTTCCTGTGAATGGGCAGAATCACAGAGTCTGGGACAAGAGTCCCCTGTGTTTCTTCTTTCATAGCAAAGCAATAAACCTTCTTTTTCCTTTTTCTCAAAACCATGTACTCCTTAATGGATTGGCACCAAGGTGGGAGGACCAACTAGGTAGGGCTGATACAGGGGCTAACAGAGGGACCGCCTGGTATTACCACGTCTGATTTACAGAAATCCATTTCTCTAATCATAGGGTCAGGTTGACCAGCAAGCTCTTACAAAGGCCAGAGAAGGGAAACTCCCACCGTGGACCTCCCCAACCGAGGAAGAGATGGCGTCCATCCATTCTGGGGAAGATCTGGAGCCAAGAAAGATCCAGAAATGCTTGACTATTTTCTGACACATTTCTTTCTCTGAAGCTCAGAACACAATAGCCACAGATAGGAAGGTTTCCAGAACATTCTCCCACTCTACCACTTTAAAATGTGCTCCTTCTCCTTCACCAGCCTGCCTCACACCTCACCAAATGCCCCCACAAAGCACCCACCCCATATCCTGGAATCCTTTGTGTGATGGTCCCCACAGGGTGCATCCCCTGGCGGAAAGATCAAGCGCACCTTCATGTGCGTCCCAGGTCCCCTGTGTACAACCTGTTCTCAATAGATGTTTGAAAAAGCATTTGGGGGCTGTTAAATATTTTCTTCTGCTGGAAAAACTAGAAAAAGGAAGTTTGGGATTGACCACAGATAAGAGGGCGAAATAACTTTTCCTAATGTTAAGCTAAAAGGAAGTTCAGAAGCCTGGTATCTGCAGGATGAAGGGCTATGGTTAGCACTTCCCATCACGTTAAGCAAGACTGTTTTATCATGTGCTGGACACACTCTTATTTAATCCACCCTGGGGAGGGAACTCAGGCCCAGAAAAATTCTGTGACTTGCCCAAGGTCACCCATCATGTACTAGGGGAAATATTAAAATGTTTCTCTGTCCAACTCCAGGACCTGCTCCCGCCAGCCCTTAAAAATAAAACTAAAATAAACAGACAAAAAATAAATAAAAATAAAAAGGACTTCATCCACCACTCAAATAGCAGACATAGCCAACTAACCAAGTCAACTTTCTAAGAAATAGCTGCTCTTTGTATCCTGAGATCTCAAATTTGATTAAAAAGGGTAAGAATGGATTTAAGGTACAGGCCTGAAAGTACACAGAAGGGAATGTACATTTAAGAGCAGCTCATTTGTTTGAGTCTTGGTTTTTTTGTCTAAATTTGCTGAGTTTAGAAGATGTACCTATGTTTTCCTAAATACTTGAAAAATAATACTGTAAAATGCTTGATTTGCTAACAGGAAGACAGTCGATTTTGATGAACAAGAAATTCTGATTTATTTTTTTCTTCAATTTCTTTCCGTTTTGCTCTTAAATAAAAAGATACCCTCTTGGCAGGGTACGCTGTGACCCTGGAATGTCTGGTCACAGACCCTTGAATCATCTTAATGAGTTTCTGACACATTTCCTGAGTGTTGGGAATATATATATATATATATATTTTATTTTATTTTTATGTGGTGTTGAGGATCGAACCCAGTGCCCCACACATGCCAGGTGAGCGCGCTACCGCTTGAGCCACATCCCCAGCCTGGGAATATTTTTGATTTGGGGTTTAACTAAGAATTAGAAATGTATTATACTATAGGCTGGAAAACAAAAACCCTCCCACTTGAGCCTCCAAGTCAAAGATGGGGAACCTAAAGCCAGGCACAGCGGTGTGGTGCACGCCTGTCATCCCAGCTGCTCAGTAGGCTGAGGCAGGAGAATCCCAACTTCAGGGCAGCCCCAGAAATTTAGTGAGACCCTGTGTCAAAACAAATGAAGAAAGAAAGAAAGAACAATGAGGAAATGAGGCCCACAGTGATGGACAGGTGCAGAGGCAAGTTAGGCCCTCACTAAGAGCCCTCTGAGGGAAGCCCAGGCCGGGGCCTCCTTATCTCCAAGTTAAAGCTCCTTCATTATACAGCACCTTTCAGTCCTGACACTGCTTGGGTTAGGGGACCTGTCCACACTTGATAGAGCATGAAAGTGGCTTTCTCAAGACCATGGATTGCTATTAAATTATTCTCTCTGCTAAAATAAAAAAATCCTAACTAATCTATACTATGTGATTCTTACACTAAAATAAATCTCCTGAAGCATTTTAGAGAGGGAAGTCAAGGAGAGCGAGGATAGTGTCTGCGAGGACCCCCAGGCAGGAGTCAGCGAGCGGTCCCTTGAACTCACTTGCTTTCTTCCTTCTCTCCGTTGTACCACCAGTCCATAATCAAGGACTTGGAATAAAGACTTTGCACCTTCTCCAGGTCACTGTAGCCCTGCTCCATCTCCTGAACCAAAAGAATCACATCTTCATTCTGTTGCAATGAGAAGTGAGGACATCATGAGGTTGCATCGGAGTTCCCATCTCAAACATCTCTAGCAGAAAATGGACTGCATCGGGAAAAGAAGAATCTGAAGACTTCCACGGGATTCTTATACTATATTATGAATTTCTAACTCACTTATGGACAGGTATTTCACACATAATAAACTGGACATATATGAAGTGTACGGCTTGAAGTTTCAACATTCACACCCCTGAGATCGTTATTATGATCAAGAGAAGGAATGTATCTGCCACCCCCCCTCCAAATTCTCTCCTACTCCATGACAAATCTGCCCTCCTTCCTATAACCCCTCTTCCCAATTCCTGAGAAACTTCTCATGGGCATTGTGCTATGATATGTTAATTTCAATTTTCTAGAATTCTATATAAATGGAGCCGTGCTGCAAATGCTCTTTTCTTGTGTGGCTTCCTTCACTTGGATAATCATTTTGAGATTCGCCCATGCTGTAGCATGGATCAAGAGCGCATTCATTTTGTTGCTGAGGATGATCCCATGGTATGCTAAATATCAATATTTATCCATTTGCCTGCTGATGCACAGGTGAGCTATTTCCAGGATTGGGCTACTGTCAATAAAACTATAAATTTTTGTGTGCAAGCCTGTGTATGGACATCTGCTTCCATTTCTCACGGTGGGAACTAGAAGTAGAATTGTTGGATCATACAGATGCTGATGTCAAAATTCTAAGGAAACTATCAAAGTATCCCAATATGGTTGTTCCATTTACGTTCCCATCAGTCATGCATGAGAGTCCCATTCCCTCCACATCCTTGCAGACGCAAGGTCGAGTCAGCCATTCTCATTTAGCATCCTGCATGGGTGTGACAGTATCCAACCCCACCAGCAGTGTGTTGATCTTCTAGTTTCTCCTCACCCTTTCCAGCACTCTGTTTTCTCACAGTTTTTGATTTTTTGCCATTCTGAAGGGTGTGCAGGGATGTCTCATGGTGGTCCAGTTTGCATTCTTCCAAGGCTAATGATACTGAACCTTTCATGAGCTTATCTGACACCACGATCCTCCTCTATGAAGTGTGTGCACGTGTTTTGTCTATTTTCTGATGGGATGTTTTGCTTTTTACTGTTGAGTGCTGAGAGTTCTTCACACCCTTTGTTCAATATGTCATTTGCAGAGACCTTCTCCAAGTCTGCAGCCCACCTTTCACCCCAGGGCATACAATAATTCAAGAAGCACACTCCTATATAGAAGAGCATTCTTTTTAAAAATTTTTTTTTTAGTTATTGATGGACCTTTATCATATTTATATGCAGTGCTGAAAATCGAACCCAGTGCCTCACACATGCCAGGCAGGCGCTCTACCACTGAGCTACTAGAAGGGCATTCTTAAAGTATATACCCTTTGGCCAAGATTGAAGGATTGGCAAATAGAATCGTACTTAATTTCCCCTAATAACCCCTGAGAACTTTTTGCTTTTTCAGATGGTCACATGGTCACATAGTCTGAGAAGTCAGGAGACAACTACCCTACATTGGAAATTTTTGAAAGTATCACAAATATGGGTATATAGCAATGGTTAACAAACATCACACATGAACCCCAGGGACCCTTGAATGTCCTAAAGTTTGACAAAATGTTGATGGTTGTTAAATTTGAGTGATGGTTTTCTTGGGGTCCTTGCACTTTGAGACTTTTGAAACTTTCCATAATAAAAAGTTTAGAAGAAAACACATTACCCTAAAATTCCTGGGCCTCTGTGCCCATAGCCTAATTTAGAGTTCCACAGTGGCACCCTGGAGTTTGTGCCCCAGTTCAGATGGTCCTTGGGGATTGAACCCAGGGACATTTTACCACTGATCTACATCCCCAGCCCCAGCGCCAGACTAACTGGGATATCTGGTTGCAGAATGGACACCCAGTGTCTGGAAGGACTTGGAATCAATGGCTCTTCCTCCACTCTCCATGGGAAAACTTAACCAGAGCATATGGGAAGCTGGGAATCACTTTTTAGAAGCCACACTGAGAATCTAAGGGACCCACTCTGGAATCCTGATGGCTAGGATATTCTGTCCATGGGTTTCCACAGTAATTTAAGCCATATAAGACACAGTGCCTCCCCCCCTTTTGGAGACAGGGTCTCACTAAGTTTCTTAGAGCCTCACTAAGAGGTTGAGGCTGGTCACGAAATTGTGATCCTCCTGCCTCAGCCTCCTGAGCCGTTGGGATTACAGGCATGCACCACCACATTCAGCCCTTGAGCCACTTCTGAGAAATGCTGGTATACTTGTTAACCAGTTTGTTGGCTTGACTTGGTTTTCTCCGTGGTTACTGTTTTTTACTAAGGTACTGACTGCCCCTGCACCTCCACCGGTCATGTTAAAATAAATGAACACTCTGTGCTTAGCCCATCAAGCTCTTACCTGAAGAGCCTCCTGAGGAATGGGATCCTTGCAACCAAATTTATAAGAATGGAAATCTCCTCCCGTCAAAGAAGCAAGCTCTTGCAAAAATTCATTCGCAATCTTGTCATTGTAATTGAAGGAAATGGTGTAAATAGGAATTTTCTGGAAAACTTTGACTTGTTCTATCACCATCTCAGGTGGCTGAAATAGAAAAGAGAAAGGAAAACAAAGATGTGGGAGAACCCTTGCTATTTGCCATAGAAAAATACTGAAATAGTGATTCTTCACATAGGGATAAGGGGCTTTTTGTAAATGTGTCGTTTCAATGCAATGAAGGGACACCGCCAGACAGTGAGAGCACGTAGACCAATATGAGGCCCTTGTCCTCCCAGGTCTCGCACTTCAATGGGAAGAAGCAGCACGGAGAGAGATTTGCTTAGCCAAGTTGCTCAACTTGAGGTGCTCCTAAGCTCAGGGTCCCTGTGAAGATGCAGAATCGCGTGTAGAATACGCTAACGTCTGTTTTATTTGAAGAAAGAATCAATCTCTATATAGATACATTTCTGTCGGCCTAACATAAACTGGTGGCCTCGGTTGCCTCCTAGCTGGTGCGTGGGGTGAGGGGGAGAACTTTCCCCATATGCCTTTTGTACCTTTGTAATTTGGGCCACTTGAATGTATGGGTATTCAAAAATTGAATAACAAAATGGATCCTTAAGTTAAAAATCCTGATTAAGCCCATAAAACAGAATATGATGCAGTCATTGAGAAGGAGGCCTCTGAAGAATTCCTCGTGACTTGGAGGAGTGTTTTGAATATTAGATGAAAACAAAGCAGAACACAGAATTAAATCATGAGTGATTTCAATCGTCTTCTTTTATGCTTATCCATATTTTCTAAGTCTCATCTAATACAAACATTAAGAAAATAAGTTTATTAAAAAGAAAAAGACGCCCTGTGTAGATGACTCTTCAATCAGAACGCCTAGCCAACGTCTTTCCCAAATCAGACGGAGCCTCATGTTTCCAGAACTTTGAACATCCAAGCACTCCATGTGCATAACACCAGCACCTGCGAACCTCCTGCTCCCTGAAATTTAAATGTCAATCCTTAATCACATAATGGAATAAGCCAGAAATTGGTCACCTCGATGCCTTTCTGCTCTGCTCCCACCTTCTCCTCACCCCATTCCTGTTCCTAAACCAGTCACACGTCTTCTGGCTGCCATCTGATCTCAGGAGAGGGTCCCCACCTCCCTGTTCCTGCTGCTGCTGCCCACAGCTGTTCCTAGTCCTTTCCAAGGTATAGGCAGGAGGCAGAGCAGAGCCAGCCTTTCCCTGGCACTACTGGGCATGCTTCTAAAGCCTGGATGATGGGACAGTATGGTCCTCTTGCAGGTTCTCCCTGAGAAATGCCCACCCTTTTAACAGGGCACTCAGGAACCTTCACACCTCCCCAACCCGACTTTCTCATCTCAGCCCTGCCTCAGCCTCTTTCCCTGACCCAGCCTCCACCCCGTGTCCACACCTCTGTCCCTCCTGCTCAGGTCACCATTCATCTCCTCTGATCAGAACATTCCTTCTCCTCTTCCCAGACTCAGCTGCAGTGTGGTCTCCCTGGTGGGCCCTGCCCTGGTCTCTCCATCTCCTACAGCTGTCATCCTTCTCGGGGCCTAGGCCTAGGGCGGGCAGCCTGGCTCCCTGGACTGTATTAGAGTTCACTGTCTAGGCACGTCCAGCTCGTCCCCCTAAGGACAGACGCCCCTCAGGCAGGATGAGCTATGGTTCACCTGCGTAGCCTCTAACCTTGGTATCCCACGGGGAACATCAGAGAGATGCAAGAATCTGCTTCCCAATTGAAAACACAGCGAAGTTCATGGGAAAACCACTCAAAATAAAATGTCACTTTACATGCTGCCTCTCTGCCATACAGCCAATGCTGAGGGGGGAAAAATTCCAACTGATTTACTCCATGAACCATCTGACACAGGATATTCTCAGATATTTGCCTAGCAGTCTGCCTATGTAAACATTTGTCGAGGAAGGAAACCAGTTGATAGTAATTCACTTCAGTGGGTAATTTACATTGTGCTGGCCTGGAAATCCCTGTGTTTATTTAAGGGCTGCGACTCTCCTCTTTCATTCACAAAGCTCAAGAGAAGCTGAACAGGCTTCTCCAGAACCTTTCAAATATTTCCCAGTCGGGCTAAACAAAACAAAGAACATTTCACTGGAAAGGCATGCTTTGTTTAAATGAGGAATGTGCTAAAATTAGGGGCAAAGCCAAGGATGTTGTGCAGTGACATGTTTAGATTGAGTCCTCAAAGGTGTGTGTGTGGGGCGGGGGGGAGACTCTCCTCACTCTCAATTTGCAGTAAAGTGTAAACCAGACTCCAACAGAAGGCAGACACCTCCCCTTCCGGGTTGGTCTCCAGGACCGTGGGTGTGTGTGCCACAAGGCTCCTCAGAGCTGAGGCAGACAAAGGAATTCCCCAGTGCGTCTTCTCACCTCAGTTCTGGATCCCTAAGCCAAGGGACACCTCTCAACCACTTCTTTAAGGTCATCGAAAAGGTCCCCCAAACCCATTCTCAGCATTCACTTTCAGTGTGCTGGGGAGTCCCAACTTCGAAAATAAGTACCTGATCAGGTCTGCCGTCCGTCAGAAGGTAGATCACTTGTGTTTCTTTATCAGCAAAAGCAATTCGTAGGGCATCCAGGGTGTTCGTGGAGCTTCCAACCTGTGGGGAAAAAGAGGTGCCCAGAGATCTCACAAATGAGTGGTATTTATTTTCTGCTTCCAAAAATAATCATTAGGGCTGGGGCTGTATAGCTCAGTGGCAGAGCACTTGCCTAGCATATGTGAGGCACCGGGTTATATCCGCAGCACCGCATAAAAATAAATAAATAAAATAAAGGTATTGTGTCCTCCTACAACTAAAAAAATTAATAATAATAATAATAATAATAATAATAATAATAATAATTTAAGTCCAATGATTTCAAGACACCAGATCCCTCGGTGTGTCACCAAAGTCTCTTTCTAGGCAGTACAAGAACTGTTAGCAGCCAGGACTGTGGGTTTCCTGTCTTGATGACAGAAATCTTAATGCAATTTTATCTTTGGGTTTCTTCATGGGATGCTAACTCAGTTACATCTCATCCAGCTGTCAAAAGAGCTTAAACACACAGCCCAGATGCACCCTGGTAGGGATTGTGTTTATTTCAAACCCAGATTTACTCACGATATCCAACATTTGGCAAACACGAGCATGATATCATTAGCAGTCTAACAATAGCACAGGGATATATCTAATAGGTTCTAGCGACTACAGAAGTTCATGTGCACATTAGGTCTTACACAAGTGCGTGGTATTGAGTGGGGGACTAAATGCTGTTTTATATATCATAGAAATAAACATTCAATTACAGTTGGCACAAATCTATGGATTCTATACGCATGGAGTCAACCAACTATGGATTGGAAATCTTTGGGGAAAAATTTGCATCTGTACTGAACATGTACAGACTTTTTTCTTCTAATTATTTCCTAAACAATACAGTTGAACAACTATTTATGTAGCATTTACATTGTAGTAGGTGTTATAAATAATCTAAAGGTTATTTAAAGCACATAGGTGGATATGTGCATAAGCAAATACTATTGCATCTGCAGATTTTGGTATCCTGGGGGATTCTAGAGCCAATCCTCCAGGGCTATTAAGGGATGATTGTTCCAGTCAGAATCAGAATCAAAGGGAATAAGTTATGGCTCATTCTCTCTCCTACACATTATATCAATCATAACACCATCCACAACTCTTCATATAAAAAAGGTAAAATTATACACATGGTATATGTTAAGAGAGATAAATGATATTTAACTTATGTTAAACAATTATAAATTAGAAAATCTTTTTAATGCTTCATCAATATAGAAAAAGATGGACTTTCAGACAAATTTAAATTCACTGGAATGCACTTTCCTTTTTTTTTTTTTTTTTTTTATTATACTGGGCAAAAGCTGTCACGGCCCACGCCCAGCATAGGACGCATCTTGCTCTAACTGAGTGGGCAGCTAAAGGCTTCTCAGGGTGAGATGGCAGGGGAAGATGATCAGTAGGGGGTAGGGCTGGGGCTCAGCGGCAGAGCACTCACCTAGCACATGCGAGGCTCTGGGTTCCATCCTCAGCACCACATAAAAATAAATAAATACATAAAGATATTGTGTCCAACTACAACTAATAAATAAATAAATATTTAAAAAAAAAAAAAAAGATCAGTAAGCTAGGTAGAAGAGATGATGGGTGTTCCAGACACCTATTTTGCTCAGGAATTGGCAAGTAATTTTATTTGCAAAGCTCCTATGAGGCCAGAATAGTGACAGTGGTGGTGGCAATCATAAGATAACTCCCAGAGGGGCTGAGACTGTAGTTCAGTGGTAGAGCACTTGCCTTGCATGCTTGAGGGACTGGGTTCAATCCTCAGCACCACATAAAAATAAATAAATAAATAAATAAATATATTGTACCAATTACAACTAAAAAAATTAAAAAAAAAAAAAAAACTCCAGAGAGCACATGCCAGGTGAGGGACTTGCTTTCCCTGCATCTTTACCCCTGTCATAAGAAGACTCAGGCAGCAACTTCTGCCCCTGCATCCCTGGAGGTCACCCAGAAACAGCAGGCAGCCCAAGTTCCTGGCACCTCTGCAGACAGCAGCAAATGGGATTTCGGAGCACAAGATGGCTCCGAAAACCAAACTGTCACTGGAATGAAACTTGCAGATTGAAACCAGAACAAACATGCTAAATCTAAATAGCGAATGCCTGCTAAATGAGAAGATTCAAGTGGGATTAGTTTCCTGACATAATTATCAAATTGTCCAGAATACAATTTTTTAAAAAATCACTCATCGTATCAAGAACCAGAGATACTGCTTTTGAATGAGAAAACTATCTACTGATGAGGCAGAAGAGCCTTGGAGATCTGTGGGATAATAAAGAAGACATAATCTTTCTACTGTGAGAGTTTCAAAGAAAGAATTGAAAGAATGAAAAATTTGAAAATCATTTAAGAAGTAATGACTTTAAAAAACCACAAAATTTGGTGTAAGATACAAAAAACACAATTCAAGAAGTTAAGAAAAACTCCAAAGAGAAAAAAAGAGAGAGCGAGAGAGAGAGAGAAACCCACACCATTACATGTTGTATTTAAATTTCTGAAAACTAAAAAGGAGAAAACTCTAAAAACAGCCAAAGGAAAATAGTACCTGTAGCATCTATGAAAGAATATCAATTCAAATGACAGTCACCTCTTATCTGAAACACATTGTGTTTCAAGGGCTGAAATAAATGAACTGCTAACCATAAATCATGATATAGCTGGGGTAAATATTTTCCCAGGTTGAGAACTACGAGAATCTATTTCTGGAAGACCTGTCCTTAAAGAATGGCTAATGGAAGCTCTTCAAATAGAAAGAAAACATTTAAAGAAGAGAGATTAGACTTTCAGAAAAAGAAAGAAGAACAATGGAATGGGTAAATAGAAGTAAACCTAGGGGCTGGGTTGTGGCTCCGTGGTAGAGTGCTTGCCTAGTATGCATGAGGCACTGGGTTTGATCCTCAGCACCATGTAGAAATAAAATAAAGATACTGTGTCCACCTAAAACCAAAAAATAAATATTTGAAGAAAAAAAGAAGTAAACCTAATATACAATTCTTAACTTCATGAGTTTTTTTAAATCATGTTTCATGACTGAAGCAAAAGTTTAGCACCCTCTAATATGGTATGTAATATTTATGAAGGAAAGACTTTAATTACATTTTTAAATAGTGAGAGTAAGGGGACCTAAGTGGAAGTAAGGTTTGTGCACTTAAACCAGTAAAACATCAAAATTAGGCTGTTACAAACTACTCTGAACAATCATTATAAGGAAAATCCCTAGAACAATCATTAATGATGCAAAGCAAAGTATAAAAATAATATAAATAAGTCAAAATAGAACATTAAAAAATGGTCAAATAACTCATAGGAAGTCAAATTAAAAAGAAATGAGAAGCAGGAAACACACATAAAACAATAACTAAATGGGAGAATTAAGCTTTAAATATCAACAATGATATGCAAATGCTGTGAATGTACCAATTACATGACAGACATTGAAGAGTGCAACCATATGCTGTCTACAAGAAACTCACTTCAAGCAAAACAACATAGACAGGTTGAAAGCAAAAGGAAGGAAAAGACACATTGTGCAAAGATTTATTTTTAAAAAGCAGGAGTAACTACCTTAATAGCATACAAAATACACTTTAAAGAAGGCAAAGAAAATTATTAAGGACAAAAAGGGACATTACATAAAGATAAAGGGCTCAATACACCAAGAATCCTAAATATGTATGTATCAAACAATGGAGCTCCAAAATACATGAAGCAAAATCTGATGGAAATGAAAAGAAAAATGGATAAATCAAGAATTATGGTTAGGTTCTTCAATATCCATAGTTGACAGAACAACTAAACACTTTGCAACAGTGTAGAAGAACTAAATGACATGATCCACAAACCAGATCTAATTAACGTTTATAGAACTCTCCACCCAATAGTAGAATATACAGTCTTTTCAAACAAATATCAAACATTTACATAAACAAATCTTGAGTCACAGAACAACAATTAACAATTTTAAAAGGACTGAGGTCATATTGAGCATGTCCTCAACCATCATGGAATTGAAACACAAGTTAATAACAGAAAGACAACATGAAAATCTTCAAACACTTGGAAATAAAAGAACATGCTTTAAATAATTCATTGTTCAAGAAAAGAAATTACAGATAAAATTAAAATTAAATAAGAGTTGAATGAAAATTAAGTAAAACATTTAAATTTATGGGATGCGGCTAACAAAGTTGATAACACTAAAAGCTTACTTTGGAAAAAAGAAAATATCTCAAAATAACAATCTGTGCTCCTCACTCAAGAACCCCCAAAACGAGGAGTAAAATTAACTCAAAGCAAGCAGGAGGAAGGAAACAAAAAATAAACAAAGAAATCAATGAAAATCAGTAAAATTGAAAAGGAAAACAAGTAGACAAAATTAATCAATATGACAGGTGAACAAAGGAACATCACTGTAAATCCCACAAAAATGAGAGGAATGATAGGAAATATTATAAATAATTTCATTCCCTTAAAATCAACAACTTCAAACAAATGGATCACTTCCTTCTAGAAGCAAATGACCAAAACTAACTCAAAAATATTCAGATAATCTTGATAGTCCCATATTTATTAAGGAAAGTGAATTCATACTTTAAAATCTTCCAACAAAAAGAAATCAAGGCCCAAATGGTTTCATTGGTAATTTCAACCAAACAGTTAAAGAGAAAAAAATAACACCAATTCTTCATAGGTCAGATTCAGGAGAAAAAGAAAAGTGAACACCTCTCTACCCTTATTACAAAGTCTATATTCTCTGAAATCAAACTAGACCATTATTTCTGAGAAAAAAAATATCTACAGACTAACATTCCTCATGAACAGACACAAAAATCCTCAACAAGATATTTTGACAAAGCTAATGCAGAATATATGAAATGTATAAAACCTCATGAACAAGTGGTAATTATCTCAAGAATGTAAGGTCAATTTGACATTCAAAAACAATTAAACCAATGTAATTCACCGTATTTGTGAACTATATAGATCACCATATTTGTGAACTAATAGATGTAGAAAACACATCTGATAAAATTCAGCATTCATTTATGGTAATAATTTTCAGCAAACCAAGAATAGAGGGGAACCTCATTAATCCAAAAAAAATCATAACTGAAAAAAAGGAACCAAAACCAAAAAACCCACCACCTACAACAAAATCCGCCATAGCTAGCAAAGTACTTAACGGTGCAAGATAGAAACCTTTCCCTGTAAGATTAGGATGTCCTCTTGGATCACTCTAATTCAATATGAAAGTCCTAGCCATTGCATTGATGCAAGAAAAAGAGATAAAAGCTATACAGAAAATCATTTCTAATCATAGATAATATCACTGAAAATCCTAAGTAATCTATCACAAATCTCTTAGAACAAGTGAGTTTAGTAAGGCCGAAAGATACAATGTCATCATACAAATATCAATTGTAATAAAACAAAATTTAAAAATTAAAAGTATCATTTATGATAGTAACAAAAAGACCTAAATAAATGAAGAGGGAGAGACAGGGTTAAAATGTCAGCTCTCCTGAATCTGGCCTATGGGCTTAATGCTATCCCAATCAAAATCCTAGCACATTTGTTTTTTATAGATTTCGACAATTGATTCCAAAATTTATAAGGCAGGTCCAAGGAACTAGAATAGCTAAAAATTTTTGAAGAGAAGAAAGAGGATTTGTGACAGGTGATTTCAAGACTTAGTGTAAAGTTATAGTAATAAAGACAGTGTGGTGTTGGCAAAAGAAGAAACATCTCATTCGATGAAATAGGAAAGACTCCCCCAGGTAGATCTGTCCCTGGCTTCCCTGGGGATTGGTCCATAGAAGTTACAAATAGGCAAGTAGGTCCATTACCAATTAACCTGTGGCTCCAAATTGGAGCCAGAGGTATCAATGTGAACTCACAGTGTATTTAATGTAGATACAGATAAATAGATACAGAAATCCAGATGTTTGTAGATTCTGGATTTATATATGAGAGGAAGGATAGGAAATATTATAAATAATTTCATGCCCTTAAAATCAACAACTTGATATATATCCCCACCCCCACCCCCACCCCTAGTCATTTCTTTCCACTGAGAAGGTCTGAAAGTAATGAAACAATCCAGTAGCAAAAAGCACATCAAGTACCATGATCTTGGCTTCTAAATATCATTTCTAGTAAAGAATGAGAATTCCTTGAAGAACTGGTAGATTTTAGGATTGGGGCTGGGAAAACTTAAGATGATCATGAAAGGGCTGGGTTTGTGGCTCAGCAGTGGAGCGCTCACCTCGCATGTGCAAGGCCCTGGGTTTAACCTCAGCTCCACATAAAAATAAATAAATAAAATAAAGATATTGTGTCCAACTACAACTAAAAAATAAATATTTTTTAAAAAGATGATTATAAAACACATTTTTATGCCAGAAAGTCAGCAAATATAACATAAAAAAAAGAAAAAAAAAAAAAGATGGATTCTTATTTATTTATTCTGGGGACCAGAGATTGATCCCAGGGGTGCTTTGCCACTGAGCTACAACCCCAGCCCTTTTTATTTTTTATTTTAAGACAGGGTCTCACTGAATTGGTTAAGGCCTAATTAAGTTGCTGAGGCTGATCTCAAACTCATCATCCTCCTGCCTCAGCCCCCAAGTTACTGAGATTATAGGCACGCGCCACTATGCCCGGCCTTTGGATTCATGTTTAAAAGACACAGGAGGCAGCCTGAAAGAATTCTCAATGGCCAAGGTAGAAATAACTTCAGTAACAAAATTAAAAAAAAAATAACAGTGTTAGGTTATAATTTCAAGAATAAAAGAAATCCCCAGGAGCCCATAATAAAGCAAATATATAAGTGAACAAATAAAAGGAGGAAAATGGAACCTCTTCTTTATAGAAGCTTCCAAAAAATAAATGTAAAAGGAGTAAAGGAAATAGAAAATCACCACTAGCTCATTTATACTTGCTGTAGAGAAGAATCGCCACAGGATGCAAAAATTAGTGGGCAAAAGTTTAAGGAACAAAGGATCTTTGCATAGCCTCAAAGTATCTCCACCAAGACATTCATTAGTTAAAAAGTGGGAAAATATTAATTTTTCAGGGGAGAAACCTGGCTGATACCACCTTAGTGAAATGGTCAGTGTCAACATCTCTGATGATAAGGCATTTTGACATCCCACGTACCTGGGTACCATGCTGGGAAAGGCAGATGGCTTGGTGAGATTCTTCTTCAAAATCCATAACCCTAATCTCATTGTGAGGAAGCATCAGACCAACCGAACTGCAGGACATTCTACAAAATATCTCATGAGAATTCTTGAAAAGTTTCAAGATTATGGAAGACAAGGAAAGACAGAAGAACTGTCACCAACTGAAGAAGACAGGAGACATTGCAACTGAATGTAATGTGAGATCCTGGCACACAGAAGGGACATTCATAGGACTCTGAAGCCTGCGCTTTCCTTAATAGTGTCAATGTGAATTTCTTAGTTTTGGTAAATAACCACGGCCACGTCAGGGAAAGTTAGCAGAAAGGCTCCTGGAATATGTACTGGTTTTTGGCAAATTTTGTAAAAATCATTTAAAATTTAAAACAAAACTAAACCTTCGTGCAGGATTTGGGCCGCAGAAATAGAGCCCAGAGGGTCATTAGAACAACTTCTCCCTTCGAGTCCAGTTTCATTAGTCCTTGGTTGACAAGCCATTGGTGGGCCAAGTTGAAAAGACAGTGGAGAGCTAGGAGGAATCCAGACGCACGGGACCCTAGGGAGATGGTCAAGGTGCCTGTTTTGCACCTGCTCTTCCAATTTCCTCCCACCAGGCCTCACCCCCAGCTACCCAGTGGGTGCTGACCCAGGCTTCCCCTCTGTGGACTTCAGAATGGCTGTGTCCACTGCTCCATAAGACCAGCACAAAGCAGGTACAGGACACCAGGAGTGGTGTCCTGGGTGTACATAATCGATTACTAGACAAACTAGCCAAAGAATAACAGGAGAATTTGGTCATCTCTATTACTGTTGTTTTAATTTATTTTTTATTGGTAATAATTAAATATACTAATGGTCTGTGACATGATGCTTTGATATGTATATGCACTGAGAAATGCTTAGATAAAACTGATTGACATATCCATTAACTTGTGTGTTTTTCTTAATGATGAGAACACTCAAAGTCTACTCCCTAAGCAGTTTTCAAGTCTATGTTCTTATTAACTATAGCTACCATGCTGTGGAATAGATCTCTAGTACTTATTCTTCCTGTCTAACTGAAACTTTATGCACCTCACTAACCTTTCCCTCTTCCTTGTCCCCCACACCCAGGCCCTGACAACCACCTATTGTGATATGAGTTCAACATTTTTCAATGTCACCTATGAGTGAGATCATGCAGTATTTGTGTTCCTGTACTAGATTGTTTCTCTTAATGTAATGTTTTTATAATGTTGTTGCAAATAATATTTTTAAGGCTGTGTCA
Organism: Marmota marmota marmota; assembly: GCF_001458135.2. NCBI lineage: Eukaryota > Metazoa > Chordata > Mammalia > Rodentia > Sciuridae > Marmota > Marmota marmota. Next base: position 5,842,290 of record NW_026000020.1, read on the forward strand.
TATTTTATTATGTATATATACCACACATTTTCTCTTGCATTGGTCATCTTGAAAATGAATTTTGGACACTCAGTAAGCAGGCAAGGAGCAGAAATGCAGATTTTTAAAGATAGCAGAACTATGCTTTCCCAAAACAATTATAATTATGGTTTTGGCCAAAGGGCTAAAATCTAAATAGATGATTGAGTTTATTCATTATTTATCCACTGAGATTACATACATAATATTTTGTTATCACAACCCTAAAAAATAATGGGCTCTGGGTGAACAAGATATTTCCTATAGTCTGTAAGAGAGAACATGTGTCATAAGTAGCTTCCTTGATTCATTCTGGAAATTAAGCAAGTTGGGCTTGAGCTTCAGACTCTTTCTCAGGATAAGATGCCCAGTCAGGTCAAAATCTTACAGGTTCAGGAGGCTGAAGCAGGAGGACTACAAGTTCAAAGCCAGCCTCAGCAATTTAGTTAGGCCCGAAGCAACTCAGTGAGATCCTGTCTCTAAATAATAAAAACATTAAAAGGACTGAGGATGTGGCTCAGTGGCTAAGCACCCCTGGGTTCAATCTCTGGTACAAAAAAAAAAATTGTCAGTATTATCATTTCTTTTAGAACACACTAGAACATATATTCCTCTCCTCCTCTTTCTCCTCCTTTTCCCATTTAAAAAATTCAAATCCCAAGGGAACCCTGATGCATCTTGGCATCAGATTTAGGGAAATTTAGGGAGATTTAGGGAGGTCTGCTGCTGTCCATTTGTGGCCCTCCTGTCAAAGCTGGGACTCTAGCCAACTCTAAAGACGTTTGTGATATTTAACTTTTTAACAACTCAGTTTCGATTTTAGTGTCTTTCAAGTATCTGGCATGTCACGTGGTTCTGTAGAACTTTTAAAATCAAAATAAGTTCTAGTTGAGGGATGTAGGGAAAGGAAATTCCTCCTGAACGGTAAACACCAAGACCAGCAGCTCTCAAGGTCTGCAAAGGAAACGCGGATCCGCAGGGACGATGTCGCCCTCTCCCTGTGTCCTGCTGGCCTTCTCCTCTAGCTCTCAGCCCTGCACACCCAGACTGTACCGCCCATCTCCACAAGTTCATTTCTCCTGAACAAAGTTCACAGTGAAGATCTGCCATAGATCCTTCAAAATGATGATGAAGTTTCACATGAGACAGAAATGAACAACTGAGAACAAAAAAAAAATGTTATATTTTGACATTTGTTTTCATTAAGTGTCTGAGACCTGAGCCAAGGACCCATCAGGAAACAGCTCGGCCAACCCTTGGTATCTACGGGTCTCCAAGCATTCAACCAACCACGGATGGAAAATGGGGGGAAAAACCTAGTCCGTACTGTACATAGACTATTTTCTCGTTGCTATTCCCTAATGTAATAACTATTTAATAGCATTTGTAGTGTATTAGGCATCATCATCCAGAGGTGATTTAAAGTAGGCTGGTGGCTATGCACAGATCCTATGCAAATATGATGCCATTTTTTGTAAGGACTTGAGCATCCATGGAATTTTGGTATCCTTGTGTGTGTGTGTGTGTGTGTGTGGTGGGTGGGTGCATGGGGTCCTGGAACCAATCCCCACTGGGTACTGAGGCACGGCTATCCTGTGAATAGAGACTTATCTAAACCTTAAGATATTAGCTGTTGAAATTAATGTGACCTTTATAAACAAAATGAATGTCCATGTGAAAGTACTGCCATCCTATAGCTCAAAATGTTTCTCAAGAATTTCTATCCATCGAGGCAGGGGTCAACACGCTGTAATCCCCACAGCTCAGGAAGCTGAGGCAGGAGGATTACAAGTTTGAGGCCAGCCTCAGCGATTTAGGCCCTAAGCAATTGTCTCAAAATAAAATATAAAAAGGACTGAGGATGTGACTCAGTGGTTAAGTGACCCTGGGTTCAATCTCTGGTACAAAAAAAAAAATTGTCAGTATTATCATTTCTTTTAGAACACACTAGAACATATATTCCTCTCCTCCTCTTTCTCCTCCTTTTCCCATTTAAAAAATTCAAATCCCAAGGGAACCCTGATGCATCTTNAGGAAGAAGGGGAAGGGGAAGGGGAAGGGGAAGGGGAAGGGGAAGAAGAAGAAGAATTCCTATCCTGTGAATAAATTCAGCACACATTTGAAAAATCTCAGGCTTGTTCACCAAGATTTCATCTCTATTTTACCTGAATGTCTCTAATCCAGGACTGAGCTGCTTTCAAATTATCTTCATTGATTTCAGCAAGTTTTTCCCGCCAAGCAACTGCCTGACCATCAAAAGTCACAAAATTGAATTTACTTTTGTATTTCAGCTGTTCCTGTAAGAGACAATTATTACTTAACCATAAAACCACTCAAATGTAAGAAAAGCTCAGGGCAGCTCTTAGCCTAATATATTTAATCACTAGAATATCTATTTTCAGTTCTAGAAGCTTAAAAATTATGTTCAATAGAAAAAATCTTTTCTGGTACAAAAGGCATTTAAATAAAATCTATATATAGTTTGAACGCCAAGACCCTTCCAAATGTATATAAGAAGGTATGAATGTTTATTATAGATGTCACAAATATGTATACGTTTATACATATAATGTGGCATTAAATATTGACTTTAATACTGATATTAATGGTATGCTAAATGTGCACACTAAATATAATGTTCTTAAAAAAAAAGAAATCTGAAATGATTTCATCATTTTGATTACCATCTTTTGGGAAAAACCATTTTTCAGTTACAGATTATTGACTTGCCTTCTATCTGTCCATCATTCTCCCACACAGCTTGGTCAGATCAAAAGCTGAATTTATTTATTTATTATTATTATTATAAATATAATAAATAAATGTAATAATTATTATAATAATTATAATAATATAAATATAGTAATTATTATATTTATTTATTATTTATTTATTTTCAAACACTCCCCACTATTATTTCTGTAACTAATACAACAGACCCTGTGAGCATGATCGTACACACTCATAGACATGGAAATTGAAGTCAGGACCTGCTTCAGGTCAGACAACCTGTGGCCAGCGCAGGCAGAGTCAGAAGTGGGAGCTTCTATTCATCAGCCTCATGTATCCTCCCATGAATCTACCCTGGGACACACTCATTCATAATAAATGCTGGAAATTAAAATAAAAAGGCTAAGATAATAAATATCTGGGAAACAACAGAGCTTTCTAAAGCTTTCGGTGTATCACAGATTCAGGATAGAGAAAGCCTGAAGCAGTGGCTATAGGATCTCCCTTCAGTAACCCACAGGAGGCTTAAAGGACCCAATAGAGGACAGGTCTGCTTTAAAGGGGAACTGAGGATTCTCTAATGGGCAAAGGGGAGCCTTTTCTGAACTGGCATCCTCATGGGGTGTAAAATCTCCCTGTCCTCTGCTGGTGGCCACTGGACGGTGGTTGGTGCAGATGCATTTGCAACACACAGGCCCTGAATGCACAGACCTGACCACGCCCTCTGACCTGTATAAGCTGAATGATCTTGTCCTTCACCAAGTCCAGTTTGCTCTTCATGGAGTGAGACGTATCGATGAGGACGTAGACGCAATCCTCACGCACCTTTCCAAAGAGGATTTGGCTCCCGTCCTCTAGCCATTTAATCCTAGGAGGGAAAAAGTTTCAAAAAGAATGGTCAGAGCCTGCAGGCCATGAGGTCATCTTCCTTACAATGGAATGATGCTCTTCAGTGGCCAGAGCTGTGGGATACATTGCCTACACCCAATCTTCAGTGAATGGATACTCTGAAGTTTTTCTGTAGAAAATCCTCCATTTGGGCCAGCTGCCTTTCCAACCCCCTCCACTGACCCTCATTCTTCCAAGTAAAACAGAACTAAGAAATCAGTAGGAAGAAAACTAAACCCAACGTGGGAGCTAAAGCCAAGAGGAAATTCCTACTAGTCACCTGATACATTGGGACCCTCAGCTATGAATTCAGACCATTTGTTCTTCTAATCCTGCTAACTACCATCAAGATGGTAGAGCAGAATATGCCTGATGTTTCTAAGGAGCTTATGGACAGTATCAGGCAGCTCAGGGCCCCGTAACAACCAAGCCCCAGGTAGCTGTGTGAGTGGGACTGCTATTGTAGCCCCTCATGGGATGTTACTGAAGTTCAAGGCTGCCAGGAAAACCTGGAAGGTCAGGATTAGGGAAGGAGGGGAGAGAAAAGACCTGAAACCGTTCAGAGTTCAGCAAGACCTAAGCAACCAGAATCTGTAGGGAGAAATATTGAAGAGGCCGTCACTGCACAGAAGCTTAGAAAGAGGGAGAGCGTTGAGGTCATGGGGAGAGACAGAGAGAAACATGCTCCAGAGATCTGCAGAAAAGTGCCCTCCAGATTTTGGCTAAGAGCTGGGGAAGGAACTACTGAAGCCAGGGAACCAATCACTGGGAAGGAGGAAGTGGCCCAACTCCTCAGAGCTCACACAGGTTAGGAAGAAAGCACCTTCCAACCAGCAGAGGGGCCGTTTAAGCCTCCTTAATGCAGGGAGAATCAAGGGGAGCCCTCAAAGGGCATTAGCTTGTCACAGGACCAAATGAGCCCTGGAATAAACTCTGGACCTATGCTAACAAAAGTCAGGGTCTTGCTGATTCCAAGTAACTGAACCACATCACAGAACAGTCATAAAAATACAGTGGCCAGGCACTGTGGCGCTCTCCTGTAATCTCTGTGACTCGGGAGGTTGAGGCAGGAGGATCAAAACCAGCCTCAGCAAATTAGCAAGGCCCTAAGCAATTGAGGGAGACTGTCTCAAAATAAAAAATAAAAAGGGCTGGGGATGTGGCTCAGTGGTTAAGCATCCCTGGGTTCAATCCCTGGTACCAAGAAACAAAACAAAACAAACAAACAATAACAAACTCGTGAAATCCAGCTCCCAACAAGGTTTAATTCAAAATTTCGGGTATCCAATAAAAAATTAACAGAACAGAGAAACAGGAATATATGATTCATGATAGAAGAAAAAGTGATCAATAGAAACAGACCCCAAAAGAACATACCCAATGGAATTGGCTACACGCCATTAGAGATGTAATTCATGTGTTCAAGAAGGAGAAGTAGGAACAGAAATAGAGAAATGGAAGACATAAAAAAGATCCAAGTGGAATTTCCAGAGGGACACAATATCTGAAATGAAAAATATGCAGCAAAATATTAACAATACATTAAAAGTCGGAGAAGAAAAGATCAGGGAAAGATTTTTTCAAAAGAAATAGCCATAGGAATAATTTGAAATGCAACCAAGAAAAAAAGATTTTAACACTTTCACAGAGAATAAATGGCCCATAGAACAATATCTAGGCACCTAAGATATATGTAATTAGAGCCTCTGAGGCCAATATACAACATTAGAATCTGTGAAGGACAGGATAAGGAGAAAAAAAATATTTGAAGAAAATATAGTCAAGAGCTTAGAGAAAACATGGCAGTGGGAAGGGAGTGAGCTGCCCTGCGCCCTGGGCTGCCGCGCCCGCAGATCTCGCCTAGTTGGAATACTCCATCTCTGAGAGCGTTAGAGGATCCCTGTCCAGCTGCTCTCTACAGAAATCACCAGTTCTGTGACCGCGCGCAAGGCTCAGGGCCTCAGCATTCGAGCAGGACCCAAAGCCTGAAGTTCCAGCCCACACAAGGCTCCGCAAGCATCTTAGCAGAATCACCCATGAACACATCTGAGGCTCGCCAAGACTTCGCTCCACTCCCACACAAGTCACTCAGCTGCTACCTACCCACAGCACAATGCCATCGCCCCGCTCTCCCCACCTCACCAGGCTCCCCCCACCTCACCAGGCTCCTCCCACCTCACCAGGCTCCTCCCACCTCACCAGGCTCCTCCCACCCCACCAGGCTCCTCCCACCCCACCAGACACCCAGGCACTGAAAGCAGATCGCCACCATCTTGACTCAACATTCTCTCTATATTAGGTGGGGGCCACTCCCAGATCAGATCTCCAGCGGCCAGGTACCAGGTTTCCAACCTCCCCCCATCCCCAGCAGTGGAAACCCAACATAGTAGGTGCCCAACACAGGTGTGCAGTGCGACCTGGGAACCACCCATGGGAGCCCCAGGGTGAGAGTGTCCTCAATTGGGAACTGACTGCTAGGGGAGAGGGAGAGACCAGGAACTGGGAAATCTCTAGACAAGAGAGGGAAATAGTACAGGGCGCTCAGGTCATAGGAGCGAGCGGTCCCAAAAAGAGAGAAGTGAGGTGCAGTCTTTCTGCAGGGATTGGCGGGTGCCACTCCTAGCATCCAGGCACCCTGCGCCAGGACCAGTCTTCCCACCCTGGTTACCTCCACCATCCAGAGGGCAGAGACACCAGCTTACAACAGACGACCCCACCTACTGGATGAGAAGAGAAGCAGGAAAGATACGGATTTCTAAAGCTAGCTACAACCCTGGCGTCTCCCTTCAAGTTTTTTGTTTGTTTGTTCTCTTCTACCCCTCTATCCTTCAGCCCTCACATCCCCAACATATGTGAAACCAAGAACTTTGCATGAAATAGGACTTTGAGGACTGAGTCATCTGAATAATATAATATAGAGGTGTTGTATATGCCCTTTTTTTTTCTTTTCCTTTTTATTCTTTCATTTTTCTTTCCCCCTCCAAATTTTACTGTTTTAACATCTGTATTTTTCTAAATACATATGTGTATTTGTTTTATGTACTCTACTGTCTTCCCATGTACTTGTCTACCCTGAATTACTTCCTGTCTATTCTCTTGCTAAGAACCCTCTTCATTAGATTTCTCCTTCACATTCCTAATATATATTAATTCTATGTCCTCACATCCTACCTCTCAACATATCGTCCTATGCCCTACCCCCAGTTTATTGTCCACCATCACAAACTGTAAACCTTTTTACAAAACTACTGATTATATCTTCGATAATAATTGAATCCAACATTTCTGTACATGGAGACTAAACTGTAAATGTCTTAATAACAACAAACTGTTCATAGGTGGAATATTGTTGATATTGGGATCTGTTAACATTGTCCTTCCCCACAAAGGAGAGGTCTTGGAACCCTACAAGAGCACTACAAACCTATAGGGTAAAAACAATAACAACCCAGACCCACAGAGCTGAAAAGGAAGACACACAAGCAACATGAAAAGACAAGGGAAGAAAGTGCCCCAAACAAATCAAGACACCACATCATTAGAATCATTGGCAGCCACAGCAGAAGAAATGACAGAAGGAGTTCAGGATGTACAAGGTTAAAATGTTCTGTAAACTCAAGGAAGATATAAGAGAGCAAAAACAGACAGTGAAAGATCATTTCGACAAGGAGCTATATAAACAAATCCAGGAAGCAAAAGATCACCTCAACAGGGAGATAGAGGTTCTAAAAACAAAATTAAAAAAAAAAAACCCAGAAATCCTTGAAATGAAAGAAACAATAAACCAAATTAAAAGCTCAAATGAAAGCATCACCAACAGAGTAGACCACCTGGAAGATAGGACATGAGACAATGAAGACAAAACATATAATCTTGAAAAGAACATAGACCACACAGTGATAATGGTAAGAAACCATGAGCAGAACATTCAAGAAATATGGATAGCATAAAAAGACCAAATTTAAGAGTTATTGGGATAGAGGAAGACATAGAGGTCCAAACCAAAGGAATGAACAATCTATTCAATGAAATAGTATAAGAAAACTTTCCAAACATGAAGAATGAATTAGAAATCCAAATTCAAGAAGCCTACAGGATGCCGAATGTACAAAATCACAACTGATCTACACCAAGGCACATTATAATGAAAATGCCCAATACACAGAATAAGGAGAGAATTTTAAAAGCCACAAGAGAAAGAAATCAGATTACATATAGGGGAAAACCAATTAGGATAACGGCAGATTTTTCAACACAGACCCTAAAAGCTAGAAGATCCTGGAACAACATAACATATATCAAGCTCTGAAAGAAAATGGGTGCCAACCAAGAATCTTGTATCCATCAAAATTAAGCTTTAGGCTTGAAGATGAAATAAAAACCTTCCATGATAAACAAAAGTTAAAAGAATGTATAGCTAGAAAAATCAAAACCACCCTAAGATACCATCTCACTCCAGTAAGATTGGCAGCCATTATGAAGTCAAACAACAACAAGTGCTGGCGAGGATGTGAGGAAAAGGGTACACTTGTACACTGCTGGTGGGACTGCAAATTGGTGCAGCCAATTTGGAAAGCAGTATGGAGATTTCTTGGAAAGCTGGGAATGGAACCACCATTTGACCCAGCTATTCCCCTTCTCGGTCTATTCCCTAAAGACCTAAAAAGAGCATGCTACAGGGACACTGCTACATCGATGTTCATAGCAGCACAATTCACAATAGCAAGACTGTGGAACCAACCTAGATGCCCTTCAATAGACGAATGGATAAAAAAAAAAATGTGGCAGTTATATACAATGGAATATTACTCTGCATTAAAAAATGACAAAATCATAGAATTTGCAGGGAAATGGATGGCATTAGAACAGATTATGTTAAGTGAAGCTAGCCAATCCCTAAAAAACAAATGCCAAATGTTTTCTTTGATATAAGGAGAGTAACTAAGAACAGAGTTGGGAGGAAGAGCATGAGAAGAAGATTAACATTAAACAGGGATGAGAGGTGGGAGGGAAAGGGAGAGAGAAGGGAAATTGCATGGAAATGGAAGGAGACCCTCATGGTTATACAAAATTACATACAAGAGGAAGTGAGGGGAAAGGGGGAAAAAAACAAGGGGGAGAAATGAATTACAGTAGATGGGGTAGAGAGAGAAGATGGGAGGGGAGGGGATGGGGGATAGTAGAGGATAGGAAAGGCAGCAGAATACAACAGACACTAGTATGGCAATATGTAAAACAGTGGATGTGTAACCGATGTGATGCTGCAATCTGTATACGGGGTAAAAATGGGAGTTCATAACCCACTTGAATCAAAGTGTGAAATATGATTTGTCAAGAACTATGTAATGTTTTGAACAACCAACAATAAAAATTTTAAAAAAATAGAAAAAGAAATAAAAATAAATAAAAATTAAAAAAAAGAAAGAAAACCAACACTATAAAACATTCTTGGAAAAATATTCCATGAAGAGGAAACAAAAAACAACAATGAAAATCAGCAGAGGAAGGTAGTACACTAAATGAAAAACTATTCAAAGGAGAAAATACACCAAGTCAACCAAGTCAAGTTAAATAACAATAACAAACAATTATGGCTGGGAATACAAACCATGTCTCAATAGTAACCCTGAATAGCTTAAACTCACCAATCAAAAGATATAGGCCAGCAGATTGGATTAAAAAAGACCCAACAATATGCTGCCTCCAGGAGACTCATCTGATAAGAAAAGACATACACAGACTGAAGGTGAAAGGTTGGGACAAATCATACCATTCACATGGACGGCGGAAGCAAGCAGGGGTTTCCATTCTTGTATGAAATAAAGTAGACTTCAAGCCAAAGTCAATCAAAAGGGATAAAATGGACATTACATACTGCTCAAGGGAACCATACACCAACAAGACATGACAATCATAAGTATACATGCCCCAAACAATGGTGTAGCTATGTTCATCAAACAAATTCTTCCAAGTTCATGAGTCAAATTGATCACAACACAATAATCATGGGTTACTTTAACACACCTCTCTCACCACTGGATAGATATTCAAAACAACAGTTGAATAAAGAAACTATAGAACTCAATAATAAGATCAATAACTTAGACTTAACTGACATATATAGAATGTTTTCACCTGCATCAAGCAAATATACTTTCTTCTTAGCAGCACATGGATCCATCTCTAAAATAGACCATATACTATGCCACAAAACAACTCTTAGCAAATACAAAAAAGTAGAGATACTACCATGTATTTTATCAGACCATAATGGATTGAAATTGGAAATCAATGACAAAATAAAAAATAAAAATTACTCCTACACCTGGCGACTAAAAAATATGCTAGTGAATGAACAATAGGTTGCAGAAGACATCAAAGAGGAGATTAAAAAATTCTTAGAGGTAAATGAGAACATAGACACAACATATCGAAATCTCTGGGACACTATGAAAGCAGTTCTAAGAGGAAAGTTCATTGCATGGAGTTCATTCCTTAAAAGAAGAAAAAGTCAACAAATAAATGACCTACTTTACCTCTCAAAGCCCTAGAAAAAGAAGAACAAATCAACATCAAAAGCAATAGAAGGCAAGAAATAATTAAAATTAGAGCTGAAATCAATGAAACCAAAACAAAACAAACAATTGAAAAAATTGGCAAAACAAAAAGTTGGTTCTTTGAAAAAATAAGAAAAATTGATAGACTCTTAGCTATGCTAATGAAGAGAGGGAGAGAGAGAGAACTCAAATTACCAGCATACATGATGAAAAAGGTAATATCACAATAAACACTACAGAAATACAGAGGATAATTAGAAAATATTTTGAAAACTTATACTCCAATAATATAGAAGATATTGAAGGCATTGACGAATTTCTTAACTCATACGACTTGCCCAGATTGAATCAGGAAGATATACACAATTTAAGCAGACCAATATCAAGTGATGAAATAGAAGACACCATCAGAAGCCTACCAACCAAGAAAAGCCCAAGAACAGATGGTTACACAGCCGAGTTCTACAAGACCTTTAAAGAAGAACTAATACCAATGTGCTTCAATTTATTTCAGGAAATAAAAAAAGAGGCAGCACTTCCAAACTCATTCTATGAGGCCAATATCACCCTGATACCAAAACCAAGCAAAGACACATCAAAGAAAGAAAACTTTAGACCAATATCTCTAATGAACATAGATGCAAAAATTCTCAATAAAATTCTGGCAAATTGAATACAAAAACATATCAAAAAGATTATGCACCATGATCAAGTGGGATTCATCCCAGGGATGCAAGGTTGGTTCAACATAAGGAAATCAACAAACGTAATTCATCACATCAATAGACTCAAAGATGAGAATCATACAATCATCTCAATAGATGCAGAAAAAGCATTTGACAAAATACAGCACCCCTTCATGTTCAAAACACTAGAAAAACTAGGGATAACAGGAACATATCTCAACATCATAAAGGCTATCTACACTAAGCCCCAGGCCAACATCATTCTAAATGGAGAAAAATTGAAGGCATTCCCTCTAAAAACTGGAACAAGACAGGGATACCCTCTTTCCTCACTTCTATTTAACATAGTCCTTGAAACACTAGCCAGAGCAATTAGACAAAAGAAATTAAAGGGATACGTATAGGAAAAGAAGAACTTAAATTAGCACTATTTGATGGCGATATGATTTTATGCCTAGAAGACCCAAAAAGCTCCACCAGAAAACTTCTAGAACTAGTAAATTAATTCAGCAAAGTAGCAGGTTTTAAAATCATAAATCAAATGCATTTCTGTATATCAGTGACAAATCCTCTGAGAGGGAAATGAGGAAAACTACCCCATTTTAGAATCAAAAAATAAAATAAAATACTTAGGAATCAACTTAATGAAAGAGGTGAAAGGTCTATACAATGAAAACTACAGAATCCTAAAGAAAGAAATCAAAGAAGACCTTATAAGATGGAAAGATCTACCTTGCTCTTGGATAGGCAGAATTAATATTATTAAAATGACCATACTACCAAAAGAACTATACAGATTTAATGCAATTCCAATCAAAATCCTAATGGCATTCCTCATAGAAATAGAAAAAGCAATCATGAAATTCATCTGGAAAAAAATCAGAGACCCAGAATAGCTAAAGCAATCCTTAGCAGGAAGAGTGTAGCAGGTGGCATCACTATACCAGACCTTAAACTATACTACAGAGCAATAGTAACAAAAACAGCATGGTGTTGGCACCAAAACAGACTGGTAGACCAATGGTACAGAATAGAGGACATACATTGGAGAAAAGATAGTCTCTTCAACAAATGGTGCTGGGAAAACTGGAAATCCATATGCAACAAAATGAAATTAAACCCCTATCTCTCACCATACACAAAACTCAACTCAAAGTGGATCAAGGACCTAGGCATTAAACCAGAGACCCTGCATCTAATAGAAGAAAAAGTAGGCCCCAATATCCATCATGTGAGATTAGGCCCCAACTTCCTTAATAAGACTCCTATAGCACAAGAATTAAAACCAAGAATCAATAAATGGGATGGACTCAAACTAAAAAGTCTCTTCTCAGCAAAAGAAACAATCTGTGAGGTGAACAGAGAGCCTACATCTTGGAAGCAAATTTTTACCCCTCACACATCAGACACAGCGCTAATCTCTAGGGTATATAAAGAACTCAAAAAGCTAAACACCAAAACAACAAATCAATCAATAAATGGGCCAAGGACATGAACAGACACTGCTCAGAAGATGATATTCAATCAACAAATATATGAAAAAATGTTCATTATCTCTGGCAATTAGAGAAATGCAAATCAAAACTACTCTAAGATACTACCTCACTCCAGTCATAAAGGCAGCCATTATGAAGACAAACAACAATAAGTGTTGGTGAGGATGTGGGGGAAAAGGCACACTCATACATTGCTGGTGAGACTGCAAATTGGTGCAGCCAATATGGAAAGCAGTATGGAGATTCCTTGGAAAACTTGGAATGGAACCACCATTTGACCCAGCTATCCCACTCCTCAATCTCTACCCAAAGGAGTTAAAAACAGCATACTACAGGGACACAGCCACATCAATGTTTATAGCAGCACAATTCACAATAGCTAAACTGTGGAACCAACCTAAATGCCCTTCAATAGATGAATGGATTAAAAAATGTGGCATAGGGGCTGGGATTGTGGCTCAGTGGTAGAGCACTCGCCTCACACGTTCGAGACCCTGGGTTCGATCCTCAGCACCATATGCAAAAATAAACAAGTGAAATAAAGGTGTTGTGTCCAACTACAACTAAAAAATAAATATTAAAAAATGTGGCATATATACTCAATGGAATATTACTCAGCAATAAAAGAGAATAAAATCCTGGCATTTGCAGGTAAATGGATGCAGTAGGAGAAGATAATGCTAAGTGAAGGTAGCCAATCCCCCCAAAAACAAATGCTGAATGTTTTCTATGATATAAGGTGACTGACCCATAGTGGGGTAGGGATGGAGAGCATGGGAGGAATGGATGAACGCTAGATAGGGCAGAGGGGTGGGAGGGGAGGGGAGGGGGCAGGGGGTTAGCAATGATGGTGGAATGTGATGGACATCATTATACAAAGTACATGTATGAAGACATGAATTGGTGTGAACATACTTTATATACAAATCGTGCTCTATACGTGTAATAAGAATTGTAATGCATTCCGCTGTCATGTATTTAAAAAATAAAAGCAATTAAAAACAAAAGAAGAAATATGGTCAAAATGCTTCTGATTTCGATTGAAATGATATACCTACAGATCCAAGAGGATCAAATAACCCAAAGAAAAGGGACATGAAGAAAATCACGCCAGAGTACATCATAACAAAACTGATGAAATCCAGTGACAAAGAGAAAAATCACACAAGCAGCCGGCGACAGAAAAGTACACTTTACATGGAGAGGAAGAGACCCGAGAATAGCAAGAGCCTTCTAATCATAAATCATGCGAGCCAAGCCAGGAGACAAGAGAGGGGGGGATCTTTAAAGTGTCAAAAGATAAAATTTTAAAGCTAGAAGTCTATACTTAGCAAAAATGTCTTTCAAAATGTAAAGGTAAATCTGAGAGTTTTTCAGACTTAAACAGCTGAGACAACTCACCACTAGCAGAAGATTCATTACTCACACTCCAGGAAATGTGCTAATGGAATTCCTTCAGGAAGAAATAAAATGATGCCAAGCGGATTCTGGATCCAAAGGAAGGAAAACAGAGCAACAGAAATATCCAAGTATGTGGATAAATGTAAAATATGTGTATTCTGGTATTTAATCCAGTTAGAAGACAGTGGGCCATTTGTAAAGCATTGTGGGGTTTATGGCATGTGCAGAAGTAAAGTAGAGAAGGGGCTGAGGATGTAGCTCAGGGGTAGAGCTCTTGCCTGGCGAGTGTGAGGCCCTGGGTTCAATCCCCAGCACCGGGAAGAAAAAAAGAATTAAAGAAGAGGGAAGTGAAAGTTGCAAGATTCTTATACATGAAGTAGTGTGATGTTATCTGAAGACAGACTGTGATAAATTAAGAATGCACATTGTATTGTAAATGCCAATTATTTATATGTATCAAAACAAAGAGATGGGGTTAGTAAGATAATAGTGGAGATAAAAATGGAACCATAAAAAATAAACAAAAGAAAGGGAAAAAAAGAAGAAGAAGAAGAAGAGGAGGAGAAGGGATAAACATTAAATAAACAGCAAGATGCCTGATTTAAATCCAACCAAATCACTAATCATATTAAATGTAAATGATCACAACACTCCAGTTCAAAGGCAAAACTTTCCAGACTTATTTAAAAACGATATTCATACATATTCTGTCTACAAGAAACCCAGGTAAACATAAGACAGACAGTTAAAGGTAAAGGAAAAGGAAGAAGATAAGCTATGTAGACAATAATCAAAAGCAAGCTGAAGTAAGTGAAGTGGGACATGCCTGTAATCCCAGCAGCTCAGGAGGCTGAGACAGGAGGATCACAAGTTCAAAGTCAGACTCAGCTGATAGACCCAACCTGATCTTTTCTTAAAATTGGGAGCAATCTCGCCACAAAGCCATGAAAAGATAATTTCGGCTCTACTATAAATTACTGCAAATTCTGAATCTGCTTGGAATGCCTGCCCGTGCCTTGAACTCACCCATGCCTGGCTCTCTGACCAGAGAGCAGCCCTCTCTGAAACTTCAGTGACACCTCATAAATATTGGCCTTCCCTGGTCAGACAACGACCCTCTTTGAGGCTCTAATGGTCCTCATAAATTCTGATGTTGGGGCCAGCAAAAAATGTAAACTACCATTAGTGTGATGCTCGTCAAAGTTCTGTTATCTGTAACCCCCCTTTGTGTAACTTTCTGGGCTATAAAGCTGGGCTGCAGAAAGCTGGGGTGCTGTCTAGTTCCCGCTGTTTGGGGAGGGAGAGGCAGCCCAGCCGGTCGAAATAATAAGCTTGCTTTAATTTGATTTTAATTGGAGTCAGTGGTCTTTTCTCGCGTCCTGGTCTAACACAGCAACTCAGTGAGGCGCTAAGCAGCTCAACCAGACCCTGTCTCTACATAAAATATAAAAAAGGGCCGGGGATGTGGCTCAGTGGTTAAGTGACCCCGGGTTCAATCCAAAAGAATTAAACAATCCTCAAGATGCTAGGCCCGTTAACAGAGCTTCAAGGTAGGGAAAGTGTGGACAGAAATGAAAGGAGTGGGTGAATCTGAAATTACAGTTGGAGATTTCAACCCTGTTTTCTCAATAATTTATAGAACAAAGAGAAGATCAGTACAATATGGAATCCCTTGAACAACATGGCTGCCCAGCTCCAGTTGGGTGATGTTTACAGCACACTCCACCCAACAGAAGCAGAAACTTTTTTTTCATATTCCAGCTCACCAAAACAGCTCCCAATAAATGTATAAGAGTCGAAATCATACAGTATTTCTCTATCTACAATGAAATTAATATGGAAATCAATAACAAAAAAATATATATAAGGAAAATTCACAAAGGTTTGGAAAGTAAACAACACATTTGTAAATACCCCGTTGGCCAAAGAAGTAATGACAGGAGAAATTAGCAAACATTCTGAAGATACTCAAAATGAAGTACATCCCAGCAGCTCGGGAGGCTGAGAGGCAGGAGGATCACGAGTTTCAAAGCCAGCCTCAGCAACTTAGCAAGACCCTGTCTCAAAAAATATATATAAAATAAAAATAAAAAGGGCTGGGGATGTGGCTCAGTGGTTAAGAGCCCTGGATTCAATCCCACTACAAAAAAAAAAAAAAAAAAAAAAAAAAA